>NC_052046.1:47504068-47719545 GCF_015832195.1 Motacilla alba alba
GGCTGATTGAGAGGGCTTTAAACCAGGTTTGAAAGGGGAAAGAGATAAGACCAGGCTTACCAGAGATGAGACTGAGTGACACGCCTGTGTTCAGGGTGGCATGGGCAGCCCAGCTGAAGTGCATCTGCACCAATGCACCCAGCATGGGTAACAAACAATGGAAGCCATTGGCAGCAGGAAGCTGTGATGTGGTTATCACCATGGGAATGTGGTGGGATGACTGGAGTGCTGCAGTGGATGGCTACAAGCTCCTTAGAAGGGACAGATTGTTCAATTATCACTGAAGAATTGATTCTTCTTACCATGGAGTTTCCTTAATCCACATTTCTGCATCTGTGAAGAATAAATCTCCAGATATACAAAATGATTGTTTTGAGGGTGGAAAGTATTGTGATTCATGTTCTGCTTGGGATTAAAAGAGATCATGTGATTCCTCCTTGATTCAAACATGAAAGTATACTACTTTGTATGAAGAATGTGTATGAAGGCATACTCCTTTGAATCATCTTGAATTGAATGAAATCAATTTCCACATAACATTAAAAAATCCAGAAGAAAACATATTTTATAAAATAGGCAGACCACCCATCCACTTGAACATCTATTTAACATGTGTAAGACTTCAAAAGACCTTTCAACTCTGAAGTAAGAACATAATAGCACCATGCAGGACCTTTCTTTAATAACCTAAGGGTCTAATTTTCCAACAAAATTTATTAAATTACCTGAAGGTCTGTCCTTATCTGTTTTTATAAAAAATCTATTAGTCAGAAGTATGTGTTTTCATCTCTATAATGGAACTGGGAGAATCCATTATGGTACTATCATAATGGTTACTTCTCCTTTGTATTGTGGGTTATCTCTTAAGATCTTTTTTTAATAAACCAAAACCATGGATAACACATAAGCACAGATGAAAAGACAATGCTTATCCCTCAATATTGCAGTCTGTAGCAGGCAGGTTCACTAACTCCACTCTCTTCATGTACAGTAAGTAAATGTGTGCATCCAGCTGTCACATTTGTCTGGTCCTATACATCAGCAACAGCCCTGGAAAAGCTCTGGTGTATGTTTACTGTACTTTCAGAGTGGGTTGCTGTTCACCTGCATGGCTACTTTCTTCAAAGTCTGTTTAATCAAGGTGAGAGGATTTAAATTTACACACCAGCTGTGTTTTATTTGTAGTGAGTAGTACTTCATAATGGAAATGTAAATCTGCAGCCAAGGTCAGAATGCACTCTGCAGGACAACCTGTTCTTTCATAAACCAGACCTTGTGATTTTTGCTGAAAAGCTTTTACGGTAAAGGTGGAGGCATGAGAAATATTTTTCCATGACAATTGTGACTCCAATAAACTGCAGAAAACAGGATAGCTGATTAGTGTTTTGATTAGACAGGTGGAATCATAGTTGTGAGCAACTCTAGTCAAGATGTTGTATTCCTTATGAAGTCAAATTCCTTCAGTGATGCAAGTGCACAGTGTTTAAATTCTGTTGTGGTATAAGTGGGGGGTTGCAAGGACTGTTTTGTTGCTGACAGATGTAAATATGATCTAAAGCTATTATCTGCAATTCATAAATAAAGTTTAATTATTCCTGGTTTTAGCAATCATGTTTGCTTCTTCTGATAACCGTGATAGTATAAACACATTCATGCCTGTTCATTAGATAACAATTAAAACTGAAAAGTAAAAGGAAGGAAAAGGAAGATGGCTAAGAAAAAAATCTGTTACTAATGTACTATTAACAGTGCTGCATCTTTCTAAAATTCGTTGTACCTGTGCTTCTGACAACTCTTACATTACATTAAACATTTAACATTAACATTTAGCTTAAAACAGAAGCTAAGGACAGAGGATGAGAGATGGTTATGAAGATAACTTCATGACTAAACTCCCTTGATTCTGCAAGCAAAAATGCAAGGAAATAGAAGTACTACTCTTCATATCACCTTTGTGCACCTTAAGAATAGTTTCATTTTACTTGTACTAGAAAACACTCCATAGAAAAATATCCTCAACCAAGATGTTTTTTGGAGCACTAAAGGGGTTTCCTTTTCCGGCCTCCAGGAGTTTCAGTGAACTTTATTTTTCAAGGAGTCTAGAGCTTCCCATTAAACAGTAAACACCTCTTAATGTCATATTTCTTAATATGAGTATTTCTCAAATACAATTATTGTCATAGATTATTGCATGAGACAAAGAAAAGGACTTTTATTCACCTGTACAGTCATTTGTTTTTTTATGGCTATTATGACCTATGTAATAAATTAAACTTGCAATGGTAGGAAACACCTAAAAATTTATTTTTAGTAAGAAAATACTACACTGGTAATTGTCTATAGTATTTTCCAAACTGTTTAAACATTTAGAAAGCATGTCTAGATGGAGTAGCTTATTATTCACCTCAGAGTGAATTTTATTTCTATTGCAAATCTTAGGATTTTTAGAGGCAAACTATTTATTATATTTTATTTATATTCGGTTTTTTGTTCCTATTGTTTTGTTTCTAATAAGAGATAGGATCTTTGAGTTTGCAGATTTTAGCCATCATGATTTAAGCCATGTCCTACTGAATCAGTTTTGGGTGAAGATGCATTTTAACATTCCTTAAAGTCCTATAAGATCTTTAAACAATTGCCTTTCCTTGTTGGGTGCTATGCAGAAACAAATTTGTTCTTTAGGGCATAATCCATTACAAAGATGCTGGTAAAGCCTCAGTTGTGTTCAGAGATTTTATAAAGAATAGATTCAATTACATATATGAAACTCAACATATCTTCCCCAGATGTTTAGTGCTTTTAAATTCTGAATTTTTTTTTTCAGAATTTACATATAAAGAAATAAACTGAATAATGGATTATAAGGAGCTTAAAATGAGTCAGAATTTTAGCATCTGTGTAAGCAAGTTCTTTGTCCAGAATAATCCAAACAATGGAACAAAGTAACCCTTTAAGGGTCATTGCAAAAACTAATTGAGATTTTGTATCCCAGCTGTATTTCAAGACACTGTTATAGTTGCTATCCCTTTATAATTGTGAAGACAGGAAGGTGGTAAATCCACTCAGATGACTTTTAAAAGTAGTTGAGGGACCGGGTTGACTAATGACGATTCATCCTAGGGAGTTAACTGAGTGAGAAAGTCCTGCTGGCTTTTGTGATGTGGAGCTAGGGATGAGACCAGTCGAGTTACCTCACTAGCAGATTTTAAGTCACAGCTCTGCCTGTGGCTCCGGGCTGATGTGTCTGGCGGACACCTGGGGGCAGCAGTAGCTTGCTTGTAAGCCTCTTGAACACAACTGTTTTTCTTAAGTATGACGTTGCATTTATTAAACGCTAAATTGTCCGGAATTGTGAAATTTGCAAACTAGATTCTAATAAACACAATCAGCCTCCACCCCTGACAGCTTTGTTACACGTACATATGTGGCTATGTCGTACGTTATTACACCAAAAGGCCTTAGCAGAATCTTCAACGTGTGACAACAAAATGTGAGCTTGGGTGAGAAAATTGGTCAGTCAGTATTTCCACACAGTTTTTTGCTTCTGCAACAAGACTGTTAAGAAAGGTGATTTTTGTCTGCTGAGAAAATAATAGAAACCCTCAAAAATGTTCCCCATAATTGTGTTGTAAACCACAGTGTGGCCATTGCTAACATGAGACAGGAAAGCAGATGTGGTAGTCTGATATTCTATTCAACTCATGTGATCCTTCTATTCTATTTCAACTCATGTGATCCTGCTAGTTTCCTGCAAGCTAACATATTGTTAAGAAAGGAAAAGCAAAATAAAAGTTTATTTGGGCTGAGAGCAGTCAATAGATTGTTCAGTGTGTTTGATTTTGATTTTGAATCTTTGGAGAAGCTACATAAAGGAAAACGTTTTAAGAAAATTGTTAACATCCCCACACCCAGTCCCTCAAATCATTGAAGATCTGCTTATTACTGCCTTCAGAAACTGAGGTGAAGGTAAATATGTTCCCATTCCACCCTAGTTGGAAAGTCAGAAAACAAATGGGATTAATTTATCACTCTTGAGCACATACTTTGATGTAGTCTGTAACTTCATGTTTGCCTATTTTTTTTTTCTTCTCAAGATCTTTGTTTCTTTCAGTGCACAGTATAAACATTGCATATCTCATGGTACAGGAAAAAAATGGGAAACCAGAAATACCATTGCACAAAACCATGATGTCTTCTATTGAGGTAATAAGAAAATTCTCTGAGCAGACCTTCATGCTGGAACTAGTGCAGTAATGCTGTGACATTTTGCCAGCCTGTTTGGACAAGCCCTAAAGGAAGCGACTGCTGTGGTTTTAGTGTCAAGTAAACAGTGAACGCGCAGAAATGGATTTGCTTTGAGGTGCCTTTTTCCTTCATGACTCAAAATGCTGGGAAAGGGGAGACCAAGAACACAGATAAATTAGATAAACCTTAAATCATAGAATTATTTATGCTGGAAAACACCCTTAAGATCATTGAGTCCAATTGTAAATCTAACCATGCCAAGTCCACCCCTAAACCATGTGCCTAAGTGCCACATTTATGTCATTTAAATACCTCTAGGAATGGAGACAGAACCACTTCTCTGGTGAGCCTGTTCCAATGTTTTACGAGACTTATGGCAAAGAATTTTTCTGATTATCCAGTCAAAACCTCCCCTGGCATATCTTGAGGACATTTCCCCATCTGCTATTGCTTGTAGCCTGGGACTGGAGGTCGACCCCCACCTGGCTACAATCTTTCAGGCAATTGTAAGGAGCAATAAGGTCACCCCTGAGCCTCCTTTTCTCCAGACTAAATAACCTCACCTCCCTCAGCTGCTCCTCATATGACTTGTGCTCCAAACCTTTTCACCAGCTCCTGTTTCCCTCCTCTGGATGTTTTCCAGCACCTCAATGTCCTTCTTCAACTGTACACAGGATTTAAACTGCAGCAGTTCTTTGGTACAGCCTCACCAGTGCCAAGTTCAGGGGACAATCCCTGTCCTGCTCCTGTTGACCACACTGTTCCCGATATAGGCCAGGATGCCATTGTCTTCCTGGCCACCTGGGCACAGCTGGCTCATGTTCAGCATGTCAACCTGGACTTGCAGGTTCTTTCCCAAGTAGATTCCCAGGCATTTTTCATGGCTGGCTATCACTCCCTGACAGTTATTCATCTTTTTACTACACCCTGCTCTGGACAAGTTCCTAGCATGGGTTCACAGATCGAGCCAAGGACAGAGCTTGCCAAGATTTTAACCACTAATGGAATACACTCACCTATACTAATATCCAAATACTGCCCATACTAGAAAAATGAGAAAATCACATTACTTTCAAATTCCCAAATTCCATTAAACAAAGCTTAAAAGACTTATGTCTGGTGAAACTTGAAATGTTGTTGTCTTATGTATTCTTACAGTTATTGGCACACCAAGAGACTCTAACAAAAACTCAAAAGATCATGATGTGGCTTTGAAAGGACACTAACAAAAACTAAAAAATCCCATGTTATATCAAATTTACTTTAGAGCTTGAAGTAAAGTTGCTCTGCTCTTCAAGCATTTTCCCACGGTGGTAGGTGATAAAAGACAGTTTTTCCAGCATTTCATGAACTGAATTGCAGGGTTAGCAGCATTAAATGGTACATATTTTTGACATGCTTAACAGCACTTATTTTTAATTTTAAATTGTATAAAAGCCTCACTCTGAAAGTAAACTAACAATGATGCTGTTTGAGGAATGAATGAAGATTTTTAACTTTTGAAACGCCATACACAGTAACCTTTAATTTGTAATTTTGCGTTTTGTTGTACTGTCACTTTTAATGGTTGTTACACTGGCTGCACATTTGGCACTAACATATTTCTTTTGCTAAAATGTGCAGAATGTCAATATTAAAAATATTGTCTCTTATTCTATGAGAACAAAAAATTTTGCAGCATTCCAAAACAAATACATATGAACAGACTTATGGAGGCAGCACAGATTTACATTTGAAACAGCACTGAAAATTTATTCTTTCAGAGTTCTGACTTCAACATTCTTTATTTTTTTTTTGAGGGCAATTGAATATCTTCTGTTCCTTGAATAAATACTTGCAGAAGATTATTGTTTTCAAAGGAAGAACATTTTAATAGCAGAGTTGTATCCTACTGGTTTCCAAAGAAGTGCTTCTCAATTGTGCATCTTGCAGTACCATGTCTCAGTCTAAAAATAAGAATGCATTTTTTCTGGGTGCTCACATGTTAAAAAAGATACATTTTCCAGGGACAACTTTGATAAAGCATAGAATTGTGTAGAAATATACAGGCTGCTCAGTGCTTGAATTTCAACTTGAAGCTGAAATTAGTTGGTAAATCCTTTATTAATGAGCTCACTTTACTTCAAACCTTTGAATCAAATAATTCTTGATTCCCAGCTATAGTAGTCTTAAAAAAAAAATCATCATTAATCTGCTATCATGTGCTGAACTAGTGGTTTCAGCAGGGGTCTAATTAAAAGATTGTGACATATAGTGTGGAATTTTAAACTTGAAGTCATAGTAACATCAGGGTAATTGATTATAACTCTTGCCCTCTGCAGGAGTTATAAATTCCACTGAAGAAGGAGAACTCTATATACCAGTACAGAAAGGATCTTAAAAGACCCAAAAGATATTGTCATTCATTACTTTAGCAGACTTAAGAAAGCAATATGCAATATAATCCCGTATTTTGCCAAGACTAAAATATATGCCTGAAGTTATCCAGCTGTGTAACTCGTCTTTTTATACTTCATGATAACAAAAATATTTCCAGCTGACTAAATGTAACCTGTGAGTGTCCACTACATTTAGAGCTAGGTTATTTTCTTAGGGGCATAAATATATGGTTTAGTAAAGTGTATGAGCAGAAAGATGGTGTGTTAGATGTAAGTTAAGTCTTATGTTAGATGTGTGTTAAGTCTTATGTTATACTGATCTCAGGGGAAGCAATAAGAAACCCATTGAGTAATTCAGGTTTATATAGCATATGCATGAAGGTTTGTAAGTATGAAGTTTAATCATTTTTTTTCCCAATGCAATGCAGCATGTGCAAACAGAGCTTTCCACTTTCTAATCATAGTTTTCCCTGAAACTGCACAAACTTTGAAGCTCATATATATTGTTTTGAATTTTGAGACAAGATTCCTAATCAGAGAGACTGTTTAGGATTACTTTTTTACTTGATGGAAATCATACACATCAGCGATCACTTTCATCATAATTAAGACCATGATACACAGAGATACTTTCTGCTACCACAGATGAGTTTTGTCTTGAGTGCCTGAGGTGTGATGCTGATTGCATTCTTATCTTCTGGCATGTTGGGGGAAAAAAAAAAGAAAATAAGGCAGGAAGTACATGGGAATGCCATGTAGTCAACACAGTCCTGGTGATGAACAGATGGAGAGCAGCCCTGCCCAGAAGGACTTGGGGCTGCTGGTGGGTGAGAGGCTGGACATGACCCAGCCATGGGCACTCCCAGCCCAGGAATCCAAACGTCCTGGGCTGCACCCAAAGCAGCGTGGGCAGCAGGGCCAGGAAGGGGATTCTGCCCCTCTGCTCTGCTCTGCTCTGGTGAGAGCCCACCTGGAACCCTGCATCCAGCTCTGGGGTCCCAGCACAGGAAGGACATGGAACTGTTGGAGAGACTCCAGAGAAGGGGGCCCAGAGGGGCCCCCAAGATGATTGATTAGAGATGGAGCACCTCTCCTATGAGGAAAGGCTGAGAAAATTTGGATTGTTCAGCCTGGAAAAGATAAGGCTTCAGAGTGACTTAACTGTGGCCTTTTGGTACCTGAAGGGAGCCTGCAAGAAAGATGGAGAGAGATTATTTACAAAACCATGCAGTGCTCTTAAACAGTGAAATCGGTGAGCTTGTATCAAGCAAAGCCAGTGACTTCCCATATGCCTACCATTATTTTTTAAATCCCATAGTTAATTAAAAAAAACCCTTACAATTAATTTTTATTTCACCAGACACAAACATTTCATCAGACGCCAACTAAAAATAAAAAGATGAGTCTGTATTCCATCTGGTCAGGCAGAGTTCATGGCATTTGAAAAAGAATGGCATTTCTGGGATCCCAGCAAATGACTGTAGAGTACTGACCTGTACATCTTTCCTTCTCCAGAAAGCAGATTTTTGAACATCTGTTTAAAGAGACTGAGACACAAATTTAATGCAGTATTTCATCCTAACAAACAACTGGAATGAAATATCATGCATCAAGTTTGTTTAACCTCATAATTTTATGTCACCTCTTCGGAAATTGTTGGTTTGACACATGTTGTTTGGTCTCAGAATAACAATTAATTAAAAAAATCAAGGACAACATAGCAAGGGATATAAACAAAAATGTGCAAAATATCATCTTGCATGAACAAAGCTGATGAAATTCTTATTCTCAAAGATTGATGTAAAAACCTGAAAGCAGTTATAGCTTAAGTAGTAACAAAAAATGGAAGCCCCCAAATTTACATGCATGTTCTACCTCCTCATTTCCTCCAAAAGAAAAGTGAGGCAATACATTCTCTCTCATCAGTCTGGAGCACCAATTCTAATCTGGCTCATAATTAGAGAAAATAAAATTTGGTGTGAGTTCCAACTGACCCAATTAAGTCACTGGCCCAAAACTCTGTGAATTGTTCATCCCTCTAGAAATCACAAACATGGTGAGCAAAAAAGTTTACACAGCCCTTTCTGCAGTATCAGAAGCTTCTAAGTTACATTCACAGTATCATAAAATTGGCCAATGTATGAAAGGTTTTCTGTCAGCCTAAGTATTCATGCTGTTCTTTTGCTGAAAAATGCATTCTCATATTGCTCAGCTAATATAAAATAAATGCCATGAGAAGATGGAAAATTTTAATGCTGCTCATGATCAGGGGAGTAAACATCCACTGTTTGTAACAGCCATGGTAACAGGAAGCAACCTAGACTTAGTAGGTCTTATCCTGATATATGTAATAATAAGTCATTCATCTTTTAAGAAATCAGGAATGTTGAAAAGAAAAAGGGTCCTTTTAGGGGTAAGCCTCTGATTTGTTCCAAAGTTCCCATGCTTTGCCCCATTCATTTACAAAAGCAATCATATAGCATTCCTGATTTTGCCCTCTGGCCCTTCTCTTGCCATTTCTTCTTCACAGTTGCTTCAGTGGTGACCATCCCACTGCCTGTCTTGTGACTGGCCACTCAGCAACATCCATCTGCAGTGACCTTTCTCTTCCTGTCTCAAGCCAGACCCATGGGGGCTGCTGAAGCATTGCTGGGAGCTGCAGCTCACCCAAAACTGTTCCATGGATGAAGCAGTCCAAAATGCATGCACATCTTTTCAGATAAGAAGTTATCTGATTCAGTGACACTTTACCTCTTGGAGTTGTTTTACCTTTCTGTTTCCCACTATATCAGGAAATACAAAAAAGTGTCAGGTTTTTTGTGTTTGTTTTGTAGGTGCCTTTCTCATAGAGAAAGACAGTTCTCTAGGATAGATCTAGCGTAGATCTCTAAATCTTTCCTGACAGATTTAGGAATGTCAGGAATTCCTAAATCTGAATTATTGTCCGAAATAATTGTCCGAATTATTGTCCGAAACTTACACACAGAGAATTAGAGAAACAGTGAATAGTCTAGTGGGTGGGTGGGTACCTCAGTTATGAATCACTTAGGTTCACATTCTTGTTCTCCCAGGTATCCCATGGAAATAAATATCCTGTCCCATACTCAGCTCCTCAGCTTGTTGGGTTTTTTTTCAGGGGATCTGATGAAGGTAAGTGAAACTTCAAAGTATATTGTTTCTCCTGATGTTGAGGCAATACTTTGGAAATTATTAACATATTTCTTCTACTAACATCTACACACAACGTCTGGAAACACTTTTCAGTGTGTATTTATTAGAGTTCCTGTTTTTATATGACCACTGAGAATGATACTGCTAAAGGAAATGTGTTG
Source organism: Motacilla alba alba (assembly GCF_015832195.1). NCBI lineage: Eukaryota > Metazoa > Chordata > Aves > Passeriformes > Motacillidae > Motacilla > Motacilla alba. Next base: position 47,514,024 of record NC_052046.1, read on the forward strand.
GACCTGCATTTTGCTTACTGTTTCAAGCTATGCTCCTCTGTGGAGCTAAGAAGGCTGAAGTGGGACCTGAAATGCTGTACACTGACAACTAACTTTGGGACAGAATTAGTTGCTCATTCATAAAGTTTACAACAAGGAACCTCAACCACTGAGTCAAGCTGCCTTCAGAGAATGAAGTAAGGAGATAGGCAAAAGAGGAGTTACTAAGATGCATGCCAGGTAGGTCTCTCTGCTTCTTGAGAAATAAACTCTAGAATTAAAGAAGCTGCTACATTTGTAAAGAAAGTTAACCTGTTAGGATATCCATCTACACTCAATTATAACACCAAGAGACACGTTATCTCTGTAAATCTATCTGAGGTCTGATAGCAAACTTGCCAGAAAGCATTCATTTTATGAAAAAAAAAACTTCCTTTTCTGAACCCAAAATGGATTTTTAAAATTTTTCATATTTGTAAACAATAATATTCTAAGGAAATTGGTAGACATTTTTTGCCATATAGTATAATACGCATTGTAAGTATTTAATATTTTATTTTATAGAGGATATTCTAAGATGTACCAATATAATATCCATAATATACCTTTGATGAGTGTGGAGATGATAAGGATATCACTAATAAGGTGATGAGTATGGAGGTGATAAGGGAATTCTACTAGGGGACAAGGTGAATAAATGACAGTCTTCGTCACCAGCTTACATTACAAAATCACTACTGAAGAAAATGATATCTTTGTAAAGAAAAAAAAAGCGGTCTACCCTTTCCATTTGACATTACCCTTGTTAAATAGTGTTCATTTTGAGCTTTCCTTTGCTAGGATCATAGGTGTGGATTCCTGACCACCCTCACCATCCTGCACTGCATAACCTGCAAATAAATGCAACTTTTCTTCCACTAATCTGAAGTGTAAAATAAAGATTGAATGATTCTAGCCAGCTCTATCCAGCTGGTGTACAGGGCATGATGTTCTATCATATGGAATATCCTTTTCACCGGTCTTTGATCCACCTTGGAGAATTTTGTGAAGGACTGTACTCCATGCAAGGAACCTCTTCTTGTAGCAAGAAAAGAGCAGCATGAGAAAGAAGTGGCAGAGACAAATCGTGATGAGCAGACCACAGCCCCTGTTGTTCTCCACATGGCTTTTGTGTGTGTGCGTGTGTAGGAATAGAGGAGCCAGGAATGAAGGAATGGAGATGAACCCCCAAAGAAGAGGAGTGTGGGGGAAAGGTGGATGTAGTCTTGTTTTTATTTTTTGTTACCCTATTCTTAATTGGCAATACATTCAATTAATTTTCTGCAAGCTGATGCAGTTTTGGCCATGCTGGTAATTGGTGACTGATCTCCCTGTCCTCATGTCAACCCATGGTCTTTTTCTTGACATTTTGTTCATCTGTCCTGTTGAGTAGGAGGAGTGGGAGATAGTTGAATGACTGATTAATGGTGCAGTTCCTCACGTAATAAGTAGAATATCTATAAAATCCAGCATGTTTTCAGATTTGTTCTTTATAGTAAGTCAAATATACAGAACATATATTGGATTCAGGCAAAATTATCTGATGAAAACTGGAACTCTAACATTGCTTGAATCTAAAGCTTCAGTTTACTCTTCATTGTATTAAAAGGACCTCAAATACTTAAACTTCAGAAGTTTAGCAGAAAAATATCTAGTTTGATTTTTGGAACTAAAACACATTTCAACTCATTCTTGAGTAACTAAAAAGAAAGTGTTGTTTTAAACCATCTTTAGGCAATGTGTATCCCCACTGCACAAATGACAGTGTCTGTAATGAAAGACAAAAAGTGCATTTTCTTGTCAAGTTTCCAAAAAAGCAGTACAAAAAATGAAAAGTATTTCTAAATCAAGGAAGCATAAGCAGCGCTTCTTATCTCAAAAACTATAAATCTGTCAGTGCATTTAAAGATAATTAGTATAGATTGAAGAGTTGGAAAGCAAAGTACATCAATGCAAGCTTCTTTATCTGCAATTGATCACTGCTGTTGAAATGCAACTGTGTTATTTTCCCCTCTTTTTAACTAATGTGGAGATTTCAATTCTGGCTGCATTCCCCCAGATTTGGTTCTAGTTTGATTTTTATATTGATTTCAACATTTTTCATTTTTGAATGGATAGCCATTTGAATGTTTCACACCATCTTCCTGGCACCGAGATTTTATATTTGGTGCTTTGGAGCAATCAATACATTTAAGTATATTAATGGAGGGTTTCAGTAAGCTTTTCTTACCTTGGAAGTTTATGGTACTCTTCTATGTTATGAATTACACATATCTAAGCATTGGATACTTTTTTCCTGATTAAACATTGCACACTTCCATATAGGCATATTGTTTAAAAATGCATATGTCATTTTAATATATTAAAATATATTAATGTCTTGAAAAATACTAGGTATAATATTTGATACAGTTTTCTGACTAAAGCACCTGCCTATTTTAAAAATAACTATATACTAGTAGAGAGACTGAAAATCCTGGTAGTTACTTCTTTTGAGAATAGAAGGTTTAATCTACGAGAGTCATCTCATGTCCTTTCTATCTCCAACAGAAATCTGAAGTCTTTGCAAGGAATGGAATTCTTAAAGACTATTGCTACAGGCCAAGTGGCTCTCTGGTATAGTGATTATATTGATTATAAATATGTGCTTCAGAAAGACATGATTTCAAAATAGAGTGATGTCAGTTTTCTTCCTGACAGTCCTTTTGTATGTCTCTCGTGGTTAAGGATTCCCTTCCATGAAACTATGTGGCTCTCGTGTTTTTTATTTGTTTTTGTGGCTATACCACATGAAATCAATTCCAAGCAACAACATAAAATATTTCTAAAAGCAAAAAACAGTCATGAGTTTTATGTTTTTGCTACAATTCTGCTATTTACAAGAAAACATATTAACAGTGACAAATAAATGCAGAGTCCAGAAGGGAGTTCTGAGAATCAAGGGTCAAAGCTTCTGGGCCTTATATAACCGTAATCTTTCAAAAACATTAAGCTGGTTTTGTTTCTCACTCTTCTCCTCTTTTAAAAGGAAGTAATAGTAAGCAACTTCATAGGAATGCTGCAAGTTTTGGTTACCTGATATGCTAAAGAGTGTTAATTTTCTTAGAAGTGACAAAATGTTATTATTTATTTTAAGATTAAGATTTCAGTTTTTTTTCTTTAAGAACATGTGTCTCTCCAGTAGACTAATTGCCTCCATATGGGAAAAACCTATGCAAGAGGCACTGAAGACGATGGCATAAATCAAGGGTAATGTTAATGACCTTTACAAATCATTCCAAAATTGTTAAGAAATGTGATCTTTTGCTGCAAGACATTTTCTGTGGTGTGTTTCCACTTAGCACACAGATTGTGTACTACATCCAGAAAAACGCAGCTCTCTTGATGTGCATTTCCTTAGAAGCCAATGCTGAGAGCAGAGCTTTGTTTAGCTTAGAAGCAGTTGCACCAGCAAATGCTCCTCTTCACTTTCTACGGTACATTGCACTAGAAATTTACTCAAGAATACATCAACATGACTGTACAAGAACAGCTCTCTCTAACTTGCTCATAGCTGAAACCTCACGCCACATCATCTACATTTTATTTATTTCCTTACACCACTGTTCTTCAGCATTTTTAACTGATAGATCACCTGACCTTTCTGAAACACACAAACATAGCTGTGTGTCTCTACTCTTATGCAGCAGGCAAGAGACTTGAGCACTGCTCTGTGTCATGCATGTAAACAAAAAGTTATCACCGTATTAAAGGGCATTTTATCTCAACATTAGGAGCAACTAAGCGTACAATTTACAACAACAACAAAACAACAAACAAACAAACAAAAGGTGACAGTTGGTCTGGGATGCAAGAGGATACCCACAGCAATCATTAACTTCCAATTTTCCATCAGGGCACTTGCTGTTTCTCTGATTGCAATATTTTTATAGATTATCTTCTCCTGCCTTACTATTAACCTTTGATTTATAGAAATGTGATAAATAACACTGCAGATGTACTAATGAGCTTCCCATGAGAGAAAAAAAAATACAGATAGCATCTGGAATCAGATAGGAGTGGGGAGAGGGATTTAAGACAATTATAAGCAATATGTGTTTGCGTAAGGGAGGTCCATACTGGTGTCCTGCAGTCATTGAGTTGTTCAGCTGACAGCGCTAAGCCTCCATAGCTTTCAGGACATGCTGACTTGTGCTTCCACCAAGAGGAAGAATTAGTGTCCCCAGGGAAATTCCTGAGGCTGCAGCCTATAAGTCATATTAGTTTGTACAAAATGCCAGGTTCAGTTCTTGGGATTCTCAGGGATCTTAGAGGCAAGTCAGGTGATAGAAAGTGTACATTGTGACATACAACATACATCTGCCACGTTAGCAGAGAGAGCACACATTTGAAATATCTATGTGGAAAGGGTATCCTTTGTATTTTCTGTGCCAAATGGGTACCAGACTCCCTGATTCTATTTATAAAAGCAGATTTTGTAATTTTGTTCCCTTTTTACTTCCTTTTTTGGAAGGAAGTAAGTCATAAATGCTATCGCTTTGGGTATAGACTGCTTCTTCATTTGCTTGAAAAGGGTTACAAATGCCTGGTTTTGTTTGCTCCCCTGCATTTCTTGCTGTAGAGGACTGTGAAGAAGAATACTTTGAAACAAACTTTTGAAACAGCAGTTTCATTCCTGGAAAAAAGCATTGCCATTATTCATTTGTTATTTGAAGAGGAAGCAGAATGGAGCAAACCTGAGCTGCTGTAGCATTTATTACATGACTCTGTGAACTGCAAGTGGGAAAGGGGAACATGTGCAAAATGTCTGCTTTTCCTTTCTCTTTCATTATACCTGTGCAAAATTAGACAAGACTCAAATTCTGTGCTGAAATGAAAATGCTTCTGAACTGACTGTAAGTTATACAGATACTTAAGCAATTCAAAACTGCTTTGGTTTTTGTCCTTTCTGAAGCTCAGAAGGCAAGACTCAAGACTGCATATTCAAAATAACAAAAAACTCCAATAGAATGTGAAAGAGAAACAAATATTCATTCAACAAGGGGGAATTCTGAGATCTGATATAGGTGTAAATACAGCTGCAAGGGAAATAACTGACTCCACTAAAGCTTAACATTCTCTGTACTGGAGGCACATATTATCAACTACTAAGTTTCTCAGAAAGTGCTGTAATAGGTTATACTACTAGAATTCACAATTTCCCTGTATCTGGAACTTATATAGCTATACTTGCTAAGTGTGCTGTGAATTTACCCATCAATTTTCATTAATTACATTGACTCTTTAAAATGCTACTTTGTTAATCACTGTCTGCTAGTGATAATTTTTGTTTGGTTAGTATTTTGAAAGCTATTTTCTTCCAAGTGGAAGAGGGTTTTCAAAATAATTAGTAATTTAAAGACTGGTATTAAAATTTCTGAAAAAAAATAAAAAGCTGAAGATGTGCTATTGAGACATATTTATATGATCATGCACCAGAAACTGAAAACTGGAGCCAGTTATGTTCTGAATGGGACATTGAAGTGAAGGGGTGAGCAGCAGTAGCTGCTATGAGCATTCCTCTTGTGGAAAGCTACCAAACACTGCTCCACAGTGACTGAGGATATATGAATCTGACATTCAAAGTGAAATGCTGTAAATGCTTCAACTTCTAGGCTTTTACAAAGAAATTAAATGTCTGTTACAGTTAATATTTCATTATTTTAGTAAAGAGTATAAAAGAAGAGAACTTTATTCTTCTTTTTAATTGGTGACATATGCAATATGAAGGGTCGGGGACATAGATGAGTCAAAATATTAATAATGGCTTTTCTACAACTTAACATGAGTAGAAGAAACTTTTGCTTCACATAAGAGAAGCAGAGGAACAGCAGTGTCATCAAAAGAGCTGGTTTAGTGGCTAAGGGTAATGCCAGCTGAAATTTCAATAGAGAAAATATCTGGTATACAGATGTATACATCGGAATTTTGATATTCACAATTTCTGTTTCTTGAATAAATTCAGGCTTAAGTAACTATGTTCTGCCACCTTGGCATTTTTCATTTACTTCAAATTGATTTTCCCATATTCTTCAGTTTGTCTTTTATATTGTGCAAGCCGCTGCAAACTGTTAAACTGTTATAATACAAAGCTAGTAAGCAACACCCATTACAGTTGTGGTTGAGCTTTGATTTCCAACTCCCACATGTAGCCAGTAAATTAATCTAAAATGTTGAACTCAGTTTAAATGAAGTAGGATCTGTGTTGATAAAGGTCAAATATCATCTCCCTTTTTCTGTTTAAGTTTGAAGCCTTGCATTTGAGTTTTTAGCCCTTGCATCATAACTAACCTGCCATTTTCTGCTGACAAGGATTCTTCAGCATTTTAATCTGGTAGCATTTTTTAATAATTTATTTCTACTACTAAATGTCATAAACAACAGGAGAGAGGCATACATGTATTTAGTAGATATACTTTAAAAATAAAAAAACAATAAAAATTAAAAATGTTCCATATTTGTTGCAAACTGGACATCACTTGATGAAGCCATATTTTAATAATGTAATTTTCATTACAAGTCTTGTCCTTTGACTACCAACTATTTCCAAGATCTAAACCCTACCACATTGATACATGTGTATTTGAAATATGGCATCAATGTTAACTTCACTGCGTGCCTGAAGCATCACTGAAAGTGTTTTTCCCTTCCAGACTAAGCAGAGATACAAGAACCTAGAAAAACTTTTTTTCTAGCTCATTTCTCATCAGAAATCAGCTAAATGACCTTCTGAGCCTCTAAATAGTGGCTCAATTTTTTTTTTTTAAAGTATTGCTGGGACCCAGCAAGATTTCCCATGTGGCTGCTGTATGCATTCTCCTGGATGCCAACATCCCTCTTCAGACTGAAAGCATATACCATTTTGATATACAAATAGGTTTACTGGTTCCCTTAATCCTCCTCATTGATTGGTCTGATGCTATTATAATGAGCCAATTTTCAATATTGTCTCACAGACTTGGCAGACTGTATACTATGATCTGACTCAATCTGATTCATTTATCTGATCAGTTCATTATTAATAGGAATATTCAGCTAATCCTTGCATTTTATGATTAAATGAACTGTTTGTGACTTTGCAGAAAGTAACTACTATTTTAATTAAATCAATGAAAGGATGGTTAGAATTGTTAATATTTTAATTGGTTAATGTCTCCATCAGTGACAGAGAAAGGAGGATCAAGTACACCCTCAGCAAATTTGCAGATGACTCTGAGCTGTGTGGTGCAGTTGCCACTCCTGAAGAATGAGATGCCATCCAGAGGGACCTGGAGAAGCTTGAGAAATAGGTCAAGAAGAACCTCACAAGATTTAACAAGACCACGTTCAAGGTGCTGCACCTGGGTGGGGGCAACCCTCAGTATCAGCACAGGCTGGGGAATGAACAGACGAAGAGCAGCCCTGAGGAGTAGGACTTGGGGCTGCTGGTGGGTGAGAGGCTGGATATGACCCAGCAATGTGTTATATACCTAAATTTGATTAAATTAGCTCAAATATTTTCATATACTTTATAAAAGAACCTTGTGAAGAAGCATCCCAAGACTACTTTGAGCAGAAAACATAAATTAATGTCTACTCCTTGATGTACTGCTATAAAAAAGGGGTAACTACCACCTTTTTCAATTCACAAAGAATAAAACCTTGATCTTGAATGACAGCTGGCTATCATATTTTTGTATAATCTACTTGAAAAGTATTGATAGAAATTACGGCGAGTACAACATCATTGCACTGATAAATTTGAAGCAAACCCATTACAAATCCTTTAAATGCTCATGTGCATCATCACTCTTATGGCTGTATACAAATGAAACACTAAGAAAATTGAAAATTGTTTCTAAAACTGCTGGCAAAAGTAAGAAATTACCAATATGCTGCAGCCAAAAAATTATTAGTAGTGTCAACCACTCTTGATGAAGAGGTTGTCATTTTACATGCCTTTAATTCCAAGGGTGTGAAATAGTGTTTTTAGTAAAAACAAAAAGACTTTTTCTTCCAAAATTTAGACTTCAAATGGAAAAGTCTTAGCATCAGGTATCACAAATATTTAATGTCATGCAGTGAGTAGGATCTGATGCTTCTAATTCTCTTTCAAACTTTTTTGAATGTGCTGCTCTTCAAAATGCCACTGCAGCTAATTATTTTCCATATCCAGCAAATTCAGCATTTCTTGAAATATAAATTATTTAATTGTTCCTTCTACCTGGACACGGGGAAGCACATGCCATACTGCTGCAGAACTAAGTCAGCGTGCCTGCTCTGGTGCTGCCCCTGAAGGCAGCCCAGCCTCCATTTCCTGGCACCAGCCCTGGAGGTGTGGTGGTGCCGTTGTATGCAGAACATGAGCGGCAGCATTTGGTGACAATGACAGTACAGAACTGGCATGAAAAGGGCTGTCCCAGCCCAGTCTGGCAGGGGAGCTGCCAGGTGAAATAAGGAAAGGAAGCATAAGGGGGAAGGGGGTGCTTATGTTAACAGAGGGTGGCTGCTTTCAACTGCAGTTAGGGAAGCCACCAGACCACAGCACACTCCTGTCTGCTCATTCCTCTGCCACTGAACTGTACCTTTGCCAATAATCTACAGGACAGATAAGAAGGCAGCAGCCCCCATCCTGTAGTGCTCTCACAGGAAGCTGAAGCTCTCTAAATCCCTAGGCAAAGAGACCTCTGTACCTATCTTTCACTGAGTCCTCTGGGGCTGTGCTGCTGGCATGACCTCTAGTGAGGTAGGGGCCATGTCAGAGTGGGTGGAATGCTGGTGGCAGCCAGCACAGTTCCCTCAAGATTGGTGTCTCTTGGTCATCATGGAGGCATGTAATGGACAGCTTTGGTGTGAGGCTGGGAGAGCTGTGGGAATAGTGCCAGGCACTGCTGGCAGCATCAGAAGATTTTCTGCCTTCTTCTTCCTTTGCCACTCAGCCAAGGAGTGTTGCAACTTTCTGCAGAGATATTTACCTAAACATAAAGAAACATCCTCTCCTTTGGTCCTACAAGCAGCTGGAAGTTCCCCAGAGCTGTGGACAGAAGAAACTCTCCAGCACGTACGTTCTTTTTTCTTTCACAGAGTGAAAAAATTTTTAAACACAAATTTTCTGACTCAGTAAGCTATTTTTCCTGAACCTAGTTTCCCTGAAGTCTAGTAAATCTATTCTGCTGCAACCAATAAAGTAAAATAGTATGTGGCTATGGGATTTTTCATTCAGAAAAGACAGAAACCACTATACAAACACCTTATGCATTTATTTTGGATGTGTGTGTATACACATTTCATTATGCAAGTGAAATTGAGTAATGGTAAGAGCAGGTAAATTTTTGGATACAAAACAAGGTTTTGAACAAACCACAATGCTAAACTCCTTAATTGTGCAGTAACTGTACTAAATGCATGGTCTAAAAAAAAAACAAAAAAAAAAACTGCAAAAGAGACTTCTAATTAATTCCAACATTAAGCACAGAGAAGAAAAAAATGTAACATATAAGCAAAAGCTGAATTTATTATTCATGAGTTAAATAAATTAGCAGCAAACAAAAGTTTCATCAGAGCTGAATTATGGTGTAATGCATGCATGAAATTAGAAGATATCTGGCAAGAACCATATAAATTAACATAATGTATCTCAGTATTCAACAATCTCTAATAGCCCATAATACAGTTTCCACTTACTAATGCCATCTTTGAATATCCTGGGGAAAAAAGTATTTTTAAGTTTGCCAAGAATATTCAGAATTATATTAATGAACTCAATTATTTCACCTAAACAATTTGGAAGAAAACAAACTGTCACTGTATATTCGTTATGCTTTTTTTGGTTTCATACAGTAAATGACAGTACTCCTGACAGCTACCAAGCTGGAAATCTCTTTTGCTGGGAAAAAAGACCGACTTCAAATATTGAGAGTCAGTGAGGTAAAAGTGAAGTAAAACCCCCCATGCTCTGTTATTTCTTCTTTTTTCATCCTATAGCCTTCTCATTTGTCACACCTGTTGTTTACACTCCTTTTGTAATGACTGACTGACTATGGGTTCAATATAAAGTCAGAAATTCCATTCTCAGAATTTGAACTAAATTAAAACTCATACTATGGTTAAGGAAGGGAGATGTTACATCACTTCCAAAAATGGAGTTTTGGTAAGTTTTAGATATTTTTTAAAGGTGCTTGATTTTCCAACGCCCCTTACTAGAATTCTCAACATGTGATATTAGCAATAGGTTACTCTTAATTTCCCTGCATTTCTGTCCTTGCCCATTTTCCCCTTTTTTTTTCCTCCCAGTGGTTTTAAAAGATAAAGATAAATTTCATTTGTCATCTTTTGTATCAAAAATTGTAGCGAGAAATTATTTAGTACCAATTTAATTCAACTAAATTCATTAGAACAAGGATGACCCTTGTCATTCCTATAATCATTCCTAAAGTGTAAAATGCAAGGCATTCCTATAAATATTAATTAAACTGATGTAGCAATTAGAGTGTTCTAAGCATAACAACAACAACAAATATATGGTACAAGAATATTAATGTAAGTTTTTAAATAATCACAAACCAGACAATCTCAAAAATTAATTTTGTCTTTTACTCTCAATTTGTTTTCACTGGATGTTGTGCATACATTTTTTCTTTTGGTCATTACTATATTTGATGAATACTCATTTGAGAAACATTTAAAACTGAATAGTAATAAGGATCTAAGAACAATTATTAGAATAATTTTTACTTATATTCAATGTAATTATTTAGTATTTAATTCAGGAGAATTCAAACCCAGTCATACCCAGCTTCCCTGTGATAACCAGTTTTCTTTCACAAAAATTAATAAATAAACACACCTCTGTTCCAAACAGTTCATAGATTATGGCACCAGTGACATTACTAATGCCAAGTTAAGATGATTTGAGCAATTTCTTTTTTTTTGAAACTGCTGATGGCAGCATATAAAACGGTAATGAAGTAGTGTTAAGGAAAAAAGAGAGAAAAGAGAGAAACAAGCTTCAGCCACTTAAATCTATGAACAGTGGCAACACTGCCCCAAACACATTAATTATTTACTAATATAGAGCTACTATAGTTTGTGCTGAATGTAGAAATGGTAAAAAAATCTATCAGTGAACTGAAAAAAAAAGAAAATATATTCTAAATTTACAAGATTATGTTGCCAATTTGGACAATTAAGAAGCAAAAAAAATTGCTTCTCCTCAAACTATATAAGAAAATAGTCTTCCTCTGAAGCTATAACCCCATCTAGTGGGACTTCTTTTTAATAGCTGATAGGATTTGATCTTTTCATTACTCTGAGTATTTTGTGTTAGCAAGGACTATCAAGTGAAAGTGGGAGATTCCCAGGTTTTGTCTACTCAAGGTTTCTCCTTAAAGGACTCTGTCTTTGCTATTTTTATGTTCACCTCATCTATTACAAAGGGTTGGCACAGGAAGGAAGCTATGTACTGTATTATCTGGATGAGCTCTAAAAAAATCCTTAGTGCAACACTGTGGAAAAAATATGGTTTATGAGATATTTTATTATAAGTGGAAAAGTACAATGTAGAAATAGTGTTGGTCAATGGTCCTCAGAGTACCTCGCCTGCATGAATTTCCTTCAAAGTTGTCTTCCCTCATTGAAATTAATAAACCACAGGGGGACCCAAGAACATAAAAGAATGGAATGGTACTGTAGTGAATGTTGGGGACTAGGATATGGTGAATTTAACCAAAACAGTAATTAATTCTTGCAGCACTCACATATGAACTTATTCCACTGGTTTCGTTCCTTGTCTTTAATGACACAAAGAAATTGAGGAGGAAGATGGCTTATTGGTTCTAAACTCTTCTCACTGGGAATGATGACGTATAGAGAAGGGAGAGAGTGGAGGCTGTTTCTGGTCCCTGGTACATATAGTTCATCACATTACTGTAACCTACAGCTCAGACTCAGGGTAGACACCATGACAAGTTCCTGTGCTGCAGAATATAAGCCGGCCCACCTCTTGCACACATTATTGTGCCATTGACAGAAGCCTTCCCGTTGTTTTATTGACAGCTTACTGAGTAAGGCTATCTTCATCAGCACCCTGCCGAGACAAAGCACTCTCAGAAGCTACAGGGATTGCTTTCGCAAACTCTGTTGACCCAAACAACATCATCTTCTGCATTCAAATGATTCTGTAATCTTTGGTATTCATTTGATCAGTAATTATGGTTATCAGCACTGACATACAATTCATCACCAATTTTCAAAAGAGCACATCCAGTGAAACAAATGGGGCAGTTATACTTTTTTCAGACCAGCCACTGCATACTTGGAAAGTTGGTCAGACAGTGCAATTGTGGTTTCTGTTTCAAAGTCTCTGAGTCTGTAAGACTGTCAAGACTTGAGACTTAAAACTGAAGAGCAGATATGTAGAGCTACTTACTATCAAACTTCCATCTACCCTTGTTTGAAGACAGCATATACTTATGCAAATAGTGGAAAACACAATCAACAGCAAAGGGACTCTGACAAACTCACCTACCTTTCTGCAGCCAATAGCTTGGAAGACATTGTGCTGGTTAATAGCTTATAATAACTTAATAGAGTTTTATTCCATCAACCTGTGTAATTATCTTTTAAACCATTTGTAGTTTTTTAATCAAAATATCCTGTAGAAATGAGTTTAATGATTTAGTTGCAATTTGACTAGAAAAACACTTGCTTCTATTGGTTTTAAACTTTTCTTTTTAATCCCATTGAATGCTTCCTTTTCCTTCCTAACAGAATATCAAGCAATGACAGCACTTTCTCCATTCCAGTCAGGATTCCAAAACTGCTATTGTATCATTCCCTTCCATCTCTATCTCTCATATATGAAAGTCATTCCCTGACTCTTTTGTTAATTACTTTTTTGAGATTGGGATACAACAGCAGAAGGACTTCATGGATTCATGACATAGCGTAGTATTTTCACCTTCTTTTTTATCTAGCTATTTCCCATTATTTTAAAAAGGTCTATTTTCATTTTCAAACACTTTTGAGCATTCAGAATCATAGAATCACAGAACTGCAGAACTGTTAGAGTTGGAAGTGATCTTTGGAGGTCATGTAGTCCAACTGCCCTGAGGCAGGGTCACAGGTTACAGAGGAATACATCCAAGTATTCCTTGGATTTGGAATCTTTCCAGAGAGGGAGTCTATGACCTTTTGGGCAGCTTGTTCCAAGAGCTCTGCCGGCTTCAATGTAAAGAATTTCTTCCTCATGTTGAGGTAACACTTCTTGGTTTTTTTTGTCTAAGACCATTGCTCTGTGTCCTGTCACTGGACACTGCTAAAAGTATGGCATCATCCTCCTGACACCTGCCTTTGAGACATTTGTATGCATTAATGAGGAGTCTTCTCAGTCTTCTGTAGAATAAACAAGCCCAGTTCCTGCAGTCTCTTCTCATGATAGACATGCTCCAGTCCCTAAATCATCTTTGTGGCCTCTATTGGACCCTCTCCAACAGCTCCATGTCTCTCTTGTATTGAGGAGCCCAGAACTGGACAAAGTACTCAGATGCGGCCTCACCAGGGCCAAGTAGAGGGGCAGGATCACCTCCTTTGGTCTGCAGTAAGGAAAGAGTTAAGGACATTTGTAGTATAACGCTTAAACAAACACTCGGTTGTAAAACTTGTTGCAGAAGACATTAGTAGTCCCTAAGCACAAACAGCAAAAGAAATAGTTTCTGTTCTGTCTTCGCCTAGGCAGGACGGAAACCGATACTTTTCACTGCAACGTTCTACAGCAGAATGCTACATAACCTCCAGAGTAAACCTCAATGACCACTGAATTAAAGCTTGAGCATGAGTGATAGCCAAAGCCATTCCTCCTCTCCCTCTCATGCTAATGAGGAATTGATAGTTACTCCTACTAATGAGGAACTGAAAGCCACTCCTACCTTTGCTTCTTGCGCAAATAAGGGACTATATAAAAATTACTCAGGGAATGAGCCAGGGGGTGGGTACCCAGCACCAGAAGATGCCCAGGGCACTGAATGACTGATGCAATAATCCCACATCCATGGTGGTAACAATCTTCTACTTGCACTATCTCTCTCCTTCTCTCTCTCTCTCTTTTTGTTATACAAGCAATTTTGCAAAACAGAGCCTGTACTGTTGAACTGATCATGTTGCATATTTGGTCTCCTTTGCACCTTAATTTGGGCAGGGGACTTCAACATCCATTGAATCATAACACCTGTTGGCCATACTCTTCCCAATGCACCCGAAGATATCCTTGGCCCTCCTGGCCATAAGGGCACTGCCAGGTGACAGTCAACATATGATCCACCAAGACTCTCAAGTCCTTTTCTTGCAGACAGCCTTTTCTGCAGAGCTGTTCTCTTCTGCAGAGCTGCTGGCATTTGAGGTTATTCGTCCCCAGGTATAGGACCCTACACTTGCCCTTGTTGAACTTCATCAGGCGTCTCTCCACCCAGCTCTCCAATCTATTAAGGTCTTGCTGAATGGCAGCATAACCTTGAGTTGTGCCACTTCCTCAGTTTTGTACCATCATCAAACATGCTGAGCGTACACTCTATCCCCTTCTTGAGGTTGTTGATAAACAAGTTGAGTGAGACTGTGTCGTGGTGCATTTATTACGTTTATTTCCCTCGGAGTTGATCATAATGTGTCATCTTTTTATCCTCCTCTCAGAGTACTAATGGTTCATTCTTAAAGTTACCCCCTCCTAGTTTCATGTCAATTCAAAAAACTGACTGTATAAAGTTCTGTTACTCTCTTCCCCTTAGTTGTCATACCTACCCATTCCTCCTCATACCTTCCTCACACCTACCCATTCTTTTAGAAGGTTTTGTGTCCATATTATGTTCCTCAATGCCCCACTGGTTTATGTGAATTATCCCCTCTCCTATCATCCCCTCATTGGGTTTTGTTAATTCCATCCTGCCTTAATCTCCTCCCCTGTACTACCCTAATTAGTTGATTGTTTGTACCCCCCCATTGAACCTCCCCAGCTTATAAATTACTACACAGATGTGTTTGGGGTCTTCTGTCCCTAGATCCTCTAGATATTAAAGACTCATACAGAAGCCTCTCTTGCCTCTTTGCCTCTTTAACTCCTAGGGATACCCGCTCGTCGTAGTGAGGACTGAGCTAGCCATCCACTCCAGTGGTGCAGCAAGACTGGACTCAGTATTGATCCCAGGAGAAAATCACTGTCTGCAGGCCTCCCACTGGATGGTACTCCACTGATCACAATCTTCTGAGCTCTGCCATTTAGCCAGTTCTTAATCCACCTCACTGTCCATTCATCTAGCCCACATTTTCTGATCTTACCTATGAGGATGTTATGGGAGGCACTATGAAAAGCTTTGCTGAAGTCAAGGCAGACTACATCCACTGCTTTCCTCTTGTCAACCCATCTGCCATATCATCATAGAAGACTATCAGATTTGGTGAAACATAATTTCCTCCCAATGGATCCATGCAGTTCTTAGGTTCCTAATAACACAGTTGTAAAATTACACAACTGTAAATTAAATATTCAACAGTATATTTATGACTACTCTGCAATATTAAAAAAAAACAAATGAACAACCAAACCGTACCTGAAAAATCTAACCCAACTGCAAACCACACACACAGACATGTCAGCTTCCAGCCTGCAAGAGTTCACTGGCTGTGCCCTTGCTGACTATAAGCTCATCTTACACAGGACATCCCAAATGGCAGTAAGAGCCATGCACAGCCTCCTGGGATAGAAGGGATGGGATGGGATGGGATGGGGTGGGATGGGATTAATCAGCAGCTCTGAAGCAGCACAGTTCACCCAGCTGCCATAGCACCATTGCCTCACCTACCCACAAGGAGTTTCCCGGTGATGCCAAAATCAGCCAGATAAAAATTTTCAAATACAGTTTTGAGTATTAGAAAGCAAGAATTCTTTATTGCAGCACATTACTCACCTGGGGGATCCTTCCTCCGTTCAAGTATTGGATGAGCAGAGATTTTATAATACACGCTGATTGCATATTCATTAGCTATCCCCACCTCCTTGACTTTATTTGACATAGTCACACCTGTTATTGGATGTCCTTATATGATTCTCTGGGATCTGTCTTCAACATTCAGTGTCCTTTTCAGGCGGCTGTTCCTCTACTCCCTGCTTTTAAGCACATGCTATGTTTTGCATAACTTCTACTTTGTCAGACTTACAGAGCTAAGCTGGCATCCTGCTAGCATTTTGCATGACTTCTGTTTCCCTAAGTTACATCCTTTATTTATTTCTCCAAAGCTAAGCAGTTGTGTTCTGGGGTACTTGATAAGAGTAAAGGTTGTACTGTACTACTATTCTTTCTGAGTGAGTAAAGTGCTGCTCTAGTGTCCTTATCAGGAGGAGAGAGGTCAATCTGACCAGCTTGTGCTGCTCTTGCTTTATTCTCTCTGTCCGTGCTAGGACATTTCCAGGTTGAAGGCAGCAGCTTTACTTTTATTCCTGTGTGACACCATAAGATCTCTGAAACCAGAAGACTAAGATATTGGAAGCAGTTTCCTGTGTAAATGTAAAAACTGATTTGGAAGGGAGATTTCTCTCTTTTCTGTATTAAAATAAGAGGGAAGATGTGTAACAACAAGCAAGTGTCCAAATACAGGTATTAAACTTCTGTAAACTCTTCCATGAATATTAATACATGACATAACACCAACAAAGTTTTAGAAACATGTCATTGAAATAATAAAAAAAAAATTCTCTTTACATATAAAACATTTTTCTCTACACAACAGCTAGCAATTTCTACCTCCAAAAAATACTACTTTCAAATGGAGAATATTTGATCCAAATCTCCTTTTAACCTCACTAAAACAATTGCATGAATCCAATCCCAGTGCAACTTCAGCACACATTCTCACTGAATGCCAAAACAATTGGACATGCTCAGAGACAGGCCATACGCAGCATGTCCAACTTGGCTATGACCACAGTTGCACTGTGTACCTCAAACAAGCATGAAAATCTTTGAGAGAGCAAGGCTTCTTGTAGTAGGTAGGGAAAGGCGCTCGGAAGATTTCGGGCTGTTACGGAAAGTTACAGGAATGTCTCTTCCCTAATCCCCTAAGATAAGCCATCACCCTTAGAATGTGTAGCCCCCACTAACATGGCTAGTAACTTTCCACTCTACTAACCCAGGAAGTGTTGCAAGACCCCCTCCTGACGTAGTGAAGTACCCTAGAGTATATAACCCCACGAGATGAAGCAATAAATGCCTTTAACCGTCCACCACATTGGTGTTAGCGTCTTGTTAATGGCCCGAGCGACCGTGAGGAGTAGGTCCTCGTGCTGTTTCATCGGAACCAGGTCGCACGCCTTTGCAATCAGAAAGGCAACAGCTTCTTTCACATGGAAGCTAATTTCCATTAATCACAGGTAAATCAGCTTTCCTGTCCTTCTTTAAAGAGTGGAAGGTCTGTAGATTTCTATTTCTTGTCTGCTCACTTGTGCGGCTACATATATGTTAAATTTTTTATGAAACCAAAACCATTCAATGCCTAAAACTAATGTTCTTCATGATTAATATATTTAAGAATTTAGGATTTCATTAAAAAACCTCCAACCTTTTTAAAAGGTGCTCCAAATAAGGTTGGTAAAACCCCTCCATCAAGTAAGATGGCAGCAGTCAAGTTTCCCAGCAGCCAATTTGCACAGCTGCTATACTCCACTGCAAGAGGTCATGTTCACCTTGATCCTCTCTGTACTTCTAAAAGTAGCTGGCAGCACGATTTCCTATTCAAGATGGCATTATCTCCCATATTGTGAAAATGACAAATAGGGAACTTTGGTGGTTTTGATGGATTGGGTGCTGTGGCAACAGTTATCAGACACAATATCTGGGATTTAGTGTCACTGAACACCTGCATTGGGAGCGGCTGCTGCGGTCAGCTGCCAGGACTCTGTAATGCCCAGAGACCACTGTGAAGCTCTAGGGCCTTGACCTGGCTTGTGAGAGCATTGAAAGAACGTAGAGCCCTTGGATGCCCACTCTCGGGAGAGCAGATTCTTCAGGAGACAGCATCTTCCCTGGATGCCCCTGGCAGATCTGTGGCAGTGGATGCCAAAGAGATCAATGGACATCCTTTTGGAGAAGAGAACACCATTTCCAGCCTCCCAGAAGATTGCCCAGCCTGCAGATGAAGGCTCTGCAGAGGAGCAGCTGGGCCTGGCCCCGGCAGAGGGCTCAGTGGAGCAAAGTTACCCTGTAGTGGCAGCAGGACACTCTGGAGAAGGAGCTCCTGCAGCAGGAGGGTGAGGACAGCTTGCCTCCCTGACACAGTCTTGGCAGCTAAATGACAGACCCAGGCAGGTGAGTGCCAAGGACAAGATGGGATGGCATGGAAAAGGGGAATGAGCCTTTCAATTCTTGGGGCCAGCTGCAGTGCCACATGGCTGCCGTCCCATCATCTCCTGTCCCAGCGGCCACCACTGCCACGTCCCCAGCAGACATTTGCTGATGGGAGCTAGGCAAACCATACAAATCACGGAATCACAAAATAGTTGGAAATGACCTCTGGAGGTCAACTAGTCCAACTGCCCTGCAAAGGCAGGGTCACCTAGAGAAGGTTACAGAGGAATGTATACAGGTGGATTTGGAATGTCTCCTGAGAGAGGTCTCTATGACCTCTCTGGGCAGCCTATTCCAAGTGCTCTTCCAGCCTCAGTGTAAAGAACATCAGGAACAACCCTTCAAGAATTCCTCCCTCTCTCCATTCTCATCTACCAGGTGAATACATTTCTTGATCTTAGACAGCTGGAGCTGACAAGCCTGGAGGGGACAGAGACCACCCAGAGCATGCAGAAGGTGGAGCATGTTGAAGCCCATGTCTCTAGTGAGCCAGGGACCATGGCTGAGGAGGAGGATTCAGAAGGCAATATTGATAAAAAGCTGTCCTATGAGAGGTCTGAAGAGAACCAAAAATGTCCAGTGCCCTTGAAGAGTGGGAAGACTACAGCAAAAGCCAGGTGTCCTGATATGTGTTGGAAGACCACAGTGGCCAAGACCTGTTTCAGCATAAAGACAATGCACAGAAGCATTAGGAGAGAGTTATAAGTGCTGCAGAAGAGAAGGACAACCCAAGTTCTTGTTAGAAGATCCTTTGTGGTGAAATGCCACTGAATAATTGGTGTTTGTAAATATACACATGTAGGGTTTACTACAGAATGTGAGAAACAATGCTTACTCTTAAAATGTCAAAGGTTTATTAAACCTTAACAGCAGTGACCAGCAGCCATGTGCTTGTCTACAAAATGGATTCTTTGCTTTTTATACCCTTGGCCCCTCCCAAAGTCTTGTCAGTCAACTCCTTCTCTGCTGTCCATCAGTAGAGATCACTTTCTTACAATTTGATTGGAGGTCAGGTGTTGTCATGCTGTGTGTCCTAGTAACAAGCTCTCCCTCTCCTAAATGCCCCAACTAGTGACAATAATACAAGGCGGGAAGGGAAAGAGGACTACAGGGAGAACATATACAAATAACATAACTATGCATCTATAAAACTTTTTTTAACATACACATAATATTCATCATATTAATTGTGAGAGCGAACTATCACATTACCCATTTATAACATAGAGCAATTCAGTTGCAAAGGAAAACAGGTATGTAGCAGTTTTGGTTAGTATTATCTCTAGTAATATAACAACAAGGAAGCATTGCAATATAAAAATGCGACATCACCCAAGGACATGCACAAGGGAAAAGAAAGAGAAAGCACAAGAGTGTAAAGAACGAAACAAAAAAAGAAGGGACAGAATAAGAGTGTGAAACTCTCACCACCCATAGGCCTTTCACGAAGACTTGGTTGCTGAGCAATCTCAGTCAAAGTGGTGGTTGCAGAACTGATCTGTTGGCTGCTGGGAGAAGTACCAAAAAAAACCAGTGGGGAAAAATCCCCAGGAAAATCTGCTGAGCACAAAATCTATTTGGTTCAGGTCAGGTTCAGGTTGGAACATCCAGGTGCCCAGGTGCCTGCCTCCAGGTCAGGGAGCTTCCTGTCATTTTGTGGATCACTGGACACTTTGGGTGCCCTTGACACCTTCAGAGAAAACAAAGCTGCCCAAGACAGCAGGGGCCTCCAAGACAACAGAGTTGGCAGTTGAGCCAATTAGGCCCATTATGGCCCATCAGCCATATGAGCCTCAGGCCGCATATGAACTTCCTGGTCCTTGGGGTGGTGTGGATGGGGGTGGTGAGAGAGGAAGGAGGGAAGGGGAAAGTAAGGGGAGGAGCAGGGGCCCTGATGGGGATCATGGTTTGTGCAAGAGAGGTCAACTCAGCATGACAAGAGGCCCCATCCCTGACAGGATTATTTCCTATCTCGCTCACAGCCTATCAGTGACTCTCTGTCTTATCACATCAGAGGTTAGCTACTACACAGTCAAAGCTCAACCCTTCCATCTTCAAGCTGGGCTTCAACAAAGCTCTGTGGTTTCCACAAATGGGGAATGTTATGAGTCATTATCCAGAGGCCTCAATTTGGTTCGGTCTCCCACAGAGAGGCAGTACAGTAGCAACCCTCAGAGCATATCCCTGCTGTGGGTGGTCACAAGGACACAAAGGATGACCCAGCCACATCCAAGAGTTAGGCATTGCCCCAGCAAAGGCAGGCTTGGCCCAGGTGTCCCACAGAGCAGCATCCAGCTCAGGCCAGCAGCATCATGCTCACCAATGCTGGCCACAGACCATATCTACCACTCCCTGGGGAGAGCCCTCAGTGCCATACAGCCCCTCAGCATTAACGCCCTGCTGCCTTGACAGCAGCAGCGCTCCCTGCTCAGGAGGGCACTTGGGACTGTGTGCAGGTGTTTGTTGGCACCTGAGCTCCATGACAGCAGCAGTGCCTGGCTGCCAGCACTGTGCCAGAGCCTGGAGATGACTGCTCCGAGCACCAGCAGTGTCAGTCTGAGAGAGCAGCACAGGGTGGCATGGCATAGATGAATGTAGGGACAGCACCTCAGGCATCAAGCCATCCCAAGGCCATCTTCCTCAGGATACTCTTGGCCATGATTTATTGACATCAACATATGATTCACCTTCAGACAATTTTGTTTATCTGGGACTTCATTCTTCTGTTTAAAGATACTTTGTTCAAACAGTGTTGCAGGTGGTTCACTCTTCACAAAACCTCACTAAACTATGTGGGAAAAAACTGTTAGATCTGGTTCATATTTTTACCATGAATATTTTGTAAACATTTTACACGTTCTCTTCAATAAAACAGGCAATTTAACTCCATGAACTACAAAAAATGGATTAAAATACAATAAAAAACTTGCAGGTACCTAAGCTTAGGTAAAGTACAGTTTTAAATTTCAGAGAATATTTTTATTATCTCTTAGCAGGCGACTAGCTACTGCCAGATATAAGAACTATCTCAGATATAAGAACAATCTACGCAGTTTCTAGTATCTTTTTAAAGTAGAAATAGACTAAGTAAATTAGAAGTCTACAAACTCAATGACTAATCAGAATTCTTTTCCCCAGGACGACCTATCTTCACTTTCAGCTGACATTTCAACAGTCATTCAAGTTCATTGTATTTTTACAACTTTTTATAGTTTTGATTAAGCTGAATAGCATTCTCTAATAAACTCTATATCTTTGTTATTAATGACCCATGCGGATAGCTTAAAAATATTGCTAAGAATACTCTAAAAAGCATAAAGCACAGAACTGGGAGGAACTGTACCAATAACATCTCTTCATAAACTCAGTATTTATTCCTTTGCCTTGTTTCCACTTAATTGGATAACCAGCTCCTAATAGGGATTATATCTGTAGCTCAGAATGTGAACAAAACTATTCTGACTTCAAATTCTGTATGCAACAAGGACATAAAGTAGTTGACGGGTCTGTTGAGACCAAATCAATAGCCATTACAGCTGATCATTTGATAGTGGTTTTTATATAAAGTAGAGCAAATACTTTACTGATATATGTAAATATTTCAATGGTGAAATTTTTAAAATACAATGATGAATTTAAGTAATACATTTTACATGAACCTTACGTGGTAGACAGGCTTCTTGCTGATACATCAAGTTTATAAATTCATACCTTTCTGACTGAGGAAGCTGAATTTGAAAAGTTCTCATCCCTTGAAAGCATCAATACAAAAACCAAAACAAACCAACAACAAAAACCAACACTGAAAACTGTACAGGGAAAAATTCTTTGCCTATCAAGTCAGTAGAAAGCCTTTAAGTCATTAAAAGAGCAAAAATATTGCTATATTTCATGGTGATTATTTTTGAAGAAATGAAAAGTTCTGTAAGAGCTTCTAGGCTACTAAAACCGAAAAAAAAGTGGAAAGCAAGCGCTAAATTCTACATGCAGTAGTTGTGCAGTTGGCTTGGGCTGGCAAGGAAATGTAAAAAAAATATGTTGATTTACTAATCCCTAATATAATAAGAAAAATAATTTTGTGCATCCATTTAGTTCACAGTAACTTGGTATTGACTGAGTGAGCTGGGGGTGTTTAGCCGGGAGAAAAGGAGGTTCAGGGGCGACTTGATCACTCTCTACAACCCCCTGAAAGGAGGGTGTAGCCAGGTGGGGGTCGGCGTCTTTCCCAGGCAGCCAGTGACAAGTCAAGAGGACACGGGCTTCAGCTTTGCCGGGACACGTTTAGGTTGGACATTGGGAAGAATTCTTCACAGAAACGGATGACTGGACGCTGGAATGGGCTGCGCAGGGAAGTGGCGGAGTCGCGGACTCTGGAGGGGTTCAAGCGAAGAGCAGATGTGGCACCCACTGCCATGGTCTTGGTGACAAGGTGGTGTTCGGTCGTAGGTTGGACTCGATGACCTCAGAAACCCCTTCCAACCTCACTGACCCCGATTCCCTGAGGGAAGCCGGCAGCCGCGCGCGCCGCCGTTCGAATCCGCCTCAGCGGCGGGGGCGGTTCGGCGCGAGGAGGGCGAGGCCGCGCGGTCACGTGAGCCCGGCGGAGGCGGCCGCTGCAGCCGCCGGCCCGGCCCGGCTGCTCCGGGAGGGGCCATGGTGGGAGCGACATGAGCCCCGAGCCGGAGCCGGAGCCGCCGCCAGCCCGGGACCGGGCGGCAAAGGAGGAGGAGCCGCCGCCACCGTCGTCGCCGTCGTCGCCGTCGCAGCCGTCGTGGGAGGGCGGCGACGGCGCCAGGTGGGGCGGCTGCATCATGCTGGGAAAGAGGATCGGCCTGACGGCGGGCGGCTGTGGCGCGGTGAGTGCACGGCGGGAGCGGGGGCTCCGCGGAGGTGGCGGCGGCGGCTGCGTGCGGATCCTGCCGGCCCTGAGGGAGGCCGTGCGTTGCGGGCTGGGCCGGGCAGCCCGTGGGTATCAGCGCCCGGCCCGGCCGTGAGGAGTAGCTCCCCCTCAGCTGCCTGCCGAGATGTTTCCTGGAGCGTCCTGCCCCTGGATGTCTTATGGAAGTTGAGGTGCGGCGGGTTCTTCGGGTGGACCCTGCCCTACCTTGCCCTGCCCGTCCCTGACAGCCCCGCCACATTCTTCACGGGTTTGTCCCGGGCGGAGTGACCTGAGTAACAGCACCTGTGAGCAGGTGGCTGTAAATAAGTTTTCTTTTAAAATATATGAATCCGAGGTGCCAGGAAGGTCAAACTTATTTTTCCGTAGGAGCTCGTGAAGGTGCTCCTTGTTGAACCTAACGCACGGGGTTACCGTATGCAGTTTTTGTAAGTATGCTTTCTGTTTCGTCTCTTCACACGAAGCACTGAGATCTTGTGCAAAAAAAGGAGCTGGAAGGGAGCGAGTGATCCGTGCCCTCGCTGCAAAGCTGCGTTTGTAAATGTGGTAGCCGTGCCTAATGGCTTTCTGAAGAAAAAGTCTTAAGCCTTTCTGTCAGTACGTCAAGCCGTGTGCTCACAAGGTGCCTTAAAACCAGATCAGAGATCACATCCCTTGAGCTTTCTGCAGTAGATGGACTGGTGACTTGTTTCAGGAAGGATGGTACTGGCTCATCCTGTTTTGTTGGGAGTTAACCCAGAGGTCAAGGTGGAGTAGAAGAACCCAGGGGAAGGCACAGAGTAATAGAACAGGTGATTCTGGCACAAACAGTTTTTGAAGGGGTTCAGGTGCAAAATAAGGCAATGCCTTACCATGCCAAATCTTTTTCAGCAAATTGAAATCACATACTTTTTTTTTTTTTTTTTTTTTTTTTTTTGCGTCTGAATTGCAAACTGTTAATAACTTTTCTTGAGGTATATTTATGTTCATGTGTTCCTGAATAATTTAGTATTAGTTTGCCCATAAAGTTGAGTATGCTGAAAGTTTTGCATATGCCAAAAGTTATAAAAAAGTGCTAGGTTTGTGTCAGGGAGTCAGCACCTCCTTTGTGTGTTACATGTCCTCCCACAGATAAGCATCTGTGCTATCAGAGAAAAGATAATGGGCTGTTTTATGTGAAGGTGAAGAAGTATTTTTAGCTGTTATATTTAGTACATTAACAGTGTAGCATTAATGTCATATCATGGCTAGAGCTCAAGAATATTTAAAAAAAAATCTTGATACCATCTGTTTGATGCACATACATTCTATCTTGTATTTGATGAAGATCTTAAGGTACTGTTAGTAGATGATTAATGCAGAGTAGATGTAGAAAAATGTTGTTTTGTGGAATTCATTAGTAAAGTACTTTATTTTATGTAAGTTAATTCCAAAATGACTGCTTCATACTTTCTTATAGTGTATCACTTCTGTATTTGAGTCTTTCAATTGTCTTTTAGAAATTATTATGCCCTTCTAAAAGCAGGTTGGACTCATCAAGAAGTGCAGGTGATATTTGCTGTATGGTAGAATTGCTGTTCAGGTTTGTGTACAATATCTCCCATTAGGGAGTCTAGTGTATATGGAATGCAGTAGCCCGATCTGAAGTCAGACTACACAAATATCTCTGAAAGAGTTTTGAAAAGTTAATGTTTTAGTTAAGAAACAGAAGGTTTCAGTTTTATCAGCTCGGAAGATGTGGTGAAAGAAACAGAGGATTGATCTCCTAGCTATATAGAAGAAAAATAGTTGAATTTTTTGATGTATGAACAGAGGCTAGAAATGGAAGGTACAGGTAGGGAAATTTAAAAAGAAATCAAAGACCTGATTTCTTTCTCTAATTTTGAAAATTAAAACTCAAATGGAAATTAAATCCATAACTGAAAAAGGCGCTAATCCATTTTTTTATTAATGGATGGAATGTCTGATAAAGTTGGATTAATTGTTAAAAAAGGCTTTTGAGTCCTTACTATATGCTTTTCTATGAGTTTGAAAATTTAGCTTCACAATGACGTACATTCTTAATTTTGTAAAATGATGAGGTTTGGTTTTCTGAGTGTACTTTTTGTCCCTTCCCTCTTAGTTATGCCCTTGGAGGACTTTGTGATCCTCTAAAGCATCTCATGCGAGACAGACTTGCGTGGGGCTCTAGCCTTATCTCAGTAGCGCAGTTATATCATGTTAGGGTCTGCATCTGTTCCTGACTGAACAGTCTGTTTTGTAATTGCTGTTCCTGCACATCCCTGTGATTCTCACATGGTTGTCATATTGCTGCAACTCTCTCTGCCTAGACTTTATTGAAAGAGCTTATTCACAATAAAATATGAGGGGCTGGATCATGGCTTTAGATGTAGTTGCAGAGATCTGTTTGATTTCAGTGATAGTGCATCCCTGGCATTTGGAAGAGGAAGCTTGCTGCTTGAACTGCTGCTGAAGAAATAAATGCAGAAGTGAAATTTTTGTGAGCTGCTTCTTTGTCTTAATTTTTCATTTTTAGTTTTACTCTTTCTTCACATCAGATCTGTAAGACAAAGTGGAAGAGTATGACCAAGTCTGTCATGTTTTGCAAGGTTTTCTCCTTTTACCCCTCCAGGTTGGGTGTAAGAAGCTTCTGTGTTTGGGTGTAGCTGTAACTAACTTCACCTTGCTGAATGCATTGGCTTCACTGAATCGAAGAGCTGAAATACAAATGCTGAACAAATGACTTCTTATGAATTGAGTTACTTTCTCAAAATTAATAAGAACAATAGTATGTTTAACTAAATTCCAACGGAATTAAATAATTTTTCTTGGCTGTATTACCATGACTTCAGTGAGCCTCAGAAATTTAAGTAAATGATGCCATGGGACATTTTGTTAGCTCTTGTGCAATCTTATTACATCTGAATTATGAATGCTGGTAGTATAAAGCTTAACGTGGCATTCAGAATATTTGCAGTACGCACTTCATTTCTGGCAACCGGTTGCCAGTAAAATGTCACACTAAGGAAACTTTTCAGCAAAATAGTGTCATACTGTTTAAATAAAGTGCTTTTGTGGAAGAAGTCCTAAATAGAGTATGAAAAAAGAAGTCACACATATGTACCTCTTTGAGAATTAATCAGATGTTAGTTTCATGTTCTTGGACACTGCAAAATGCGTAAGCTATTATAAAGCCCAAGACCTTTATATATTTTGGAAAGATAATATAAACATTCTGAACTGTACATCTCGGAATTTTGCCAGCCTTTATTATTTAAATTTTATATTGGTTTACATCGTGAAGCACAACTGTACATACCCAAAGAATTACATGTTCTTGCCCTTAGTGTTAGCATTTTTCTTTTCTATACTCCATAAAAAATACAACACAGTAAAACTAAGACAGCATGATTTAATGTTACTAGACTTTACTGAAAAAGGTCTGAATTCAGTAAGCTGGTTTCTTAAATTTCTTGCTTGTAGAATTTAATTTGTATTGCTAGTGGTAAAAACATAGTTCATTTGTCGGTTGTCAAGTCCTTTGTGGAGCACAGTTTCTCCCACACAGGTTATTTTTACTGTTAAATCTGAATAATTAGAGAAGAACAATATTACATTCTCAAGATTGCCAATGTCACTTTGAATCTTCCCATCCTGTTAGATTGACATTAAGTCTGAACTGTTACCAGGAATATTTAGCTGTTCTGTTTAAAAACAATTCACTCTGGTTTATATTTTTGCTGAGAGGGCACTTCTGCTGTTACAAGTCTACTGTTACTGATGCTCTGGGTTCTATCAGTGTGGATGATGTTGCATTCCAAGAGAAGCACTGTCGGCTAGATTGGTAAAGACTTAAACTACCATAGTTATATAATTAGTCATGAAGATCCAAACCTAGCATGCTGGACAAGGAGTTTGAGTAACTATCTGCACTATGGAGAAGCATGTGTACTAGTTAAGCAGCCAGGGCTTTTTAGAGGAATTTCTCAGTGTTGTACATATTTCTAAGTTTTATGAAGAGAACTTAAACAGATAAATTGGCTTTCAACTTGCTGTAGTGTAATATGCTGGTTATATGTTACTTCTGTATGAAGTATTTTAGTTAAGCAATGAGGTACTGTCTAGAGCGGAGCTTTCAGAATGTGGCAGGATGTACAGCAGTTGATTTCTTGGGTGGTCTTCCTACCTCAGCGGCTTCAGGTATGAAGACTGAACCAGAAATGGTCTTCATGTTTTAAGTGCCTTAGAAGATTCCTGCTTCTAAATTTGTCTAGTCTTAAACTGAAACAGGAATGTGTTCCCAGGAGGAAATACAGTGTCGCAAGACATTTTAGACCTCAAGATTAGATTGTATAAAGTGCCACTTATTTTCTTGTATTTTAGTGTAAGGAGGTAGTGGCAAATTTTTTAACACCCTTTATGTCATGTCACTCTCAGTTCAATGAATCCCATTTGTACCTTTCTGCAAATATTTTTATGGCAGTTTGGAGGAAGCTGCTTCAGCATTCTTCCATATCTTTGGTAGTGTTCTTTTTCTTTCTGTGGGCCTCTTGTGCTTCTGTAAAACAGATTATTCAACAATGAATATTGCTTAAAGCTTCTGAATGAAACAGTCATGGGATAAGAGGAGGATCTTTTATGTAGAGCTAATAAAAATGGTCAGAACATCAGAAGAAGGCAGGCACATCACATGTTAATGCAGTAATATAGTGATAATCTTTTTCCTAACAGGGAAGGTTCTTTAGAACATGTGTTACTAAGCCACTGCTGAATGCTAGACTCATTTCTTTCATTGTACTCTTTTTTTTTCCAGGATCACATTCCTATGTTGTAGTCATCTTATATGTGGAATTAAAATTATTTATTTTTGTTTGCATTGCTTAAATTAATATACATTAATTTCAATCTGCCATTTTATTTGTTCTGTGTATTCCACAAACTTTTGTTGTTCTTTAACATTGCCCTGTAGCTCTTCCAAAGTGAATTGCTTTTTGTCATCAATGAACTTTGTCACTTCACTTTCATCCTTTTATACAGCTCGCTTATGAATGTGTTGAATAACATAGGCACTAGGACAGAGCAGTAGGAGTCATCTGGTAATGTTGCTGTGCCGTATGAACAGATTGCAGTGGGTTTATTTTTTTTTTCAATTGTCCTGGGGTTTTTGTGTGTGTA
The DNA here is from genome assembly GCF_015832195.1 of Motacilla alba alba. NCBI lineage: Eukaryota > Metazoa > Chordata > Aves > Passeriformes > Motacillidae > Motacilla > Motacilla alba. The sequence goes on from NC_052046.1 coordinate 47,542,497, forward strand.
GGGTTTTTTTTTGTGTTTTTGTTTGTTTTTTTTTTCCTCCTGTGTGTGTCTGTGTTTGTTTGCCTCTCTTCTCTTCTCTTCTCTTCTCTTCTCTTCTCTTCTCTTCTCTTCTCTTCTCTTCTCTTCTCTTCTCTTCTCTTCTCTTCTCTTCTCTTCGTTTGCTTGCTTTAAGAGCCTTTAGTGAGCATCTTTGAGTATGTGTACTGAATTTTTGGAAGGCTTCTTGATGTGATCTGCCTTATCTCTATGGCTTTTGAGAACTCCAGGAACTTTTTAAGGCACAATTTCTTTTTCCAAAATCTTCACGGGCTTTTCCATTTTGAATGAATTGTTGTTCTGATACTCTAGACCTGTGCAATATGATTTAGACTAGCTTTCTGTTGAGAAAGTCATGATCTTCCATTCCAGATACAGATCTGCTTAAGGTGTTTGTTTTCTAGCTGAAATAGAAGTTTGGATGGTGCATAATCTGAATTAGTTATGATGTATATTACAGCTCACAAGGCATACCTAAAATGCTGTACTGGATTGGAAAGCACTTTCATTTGTGTTCTATGTATTTTTGCACTGAATTTTTGCCAGTTCCAGCAAGTAGAGTATTTGTGGCGAACAGCTGGAATAAAGGTGGATCCAAAATGCTTCTGTTTGAAAATTAAAGAAAATAGTCACTAGAAAGAGACAAACATGCAGTATCCCCAGAAAACTACCTGGGTAATATGTGTGGGGAAAAAAGAGAATCCATCATGAAGTGAGATGGATTGGTGGCATAATACTCGTGCAAGAATAAACTAAAATGATTAAATAGTCTTGTAGTGAGACATACCAAGAGAAGTTTGCATTTGAAATGGTTGTATTTTGGGGGTTTGTATTTTGGAGGAAATTAACAAAATAGTAATGAAAATAAATGTGTAAAGGGAATGAATTTTATAATTTATCATGAACTTCAGGATCTGAATGACTGATACAAGAAAGCATGTTTCATGGAGTGTTTTACTGATTCTGTTAGTTCAGTTCTTTTTTTCTTCAAAATATCAGAGTTGACATAGTGGACTGCAGTGCAGGTGGTAGTATAAAAAATGGCTATTTGAGTCAGTTAATTTTTGTAGTGGAAAATGTTTCTGTAGGCACTTAGGAAAAAATAAATTAAACTCTACTAATTAATTTGACTGCTGTTTTACATATTGCAGGACAGTGAGTGCTCTTTGCAAGGGTATGTCTGTACTGCAAGTAGAACAAGCAACTAGCAGACTCTCCTGAGGGACCCTAGTGACTGGTGGGAAGGAATTTCCTAGAGGATGGTGTAGGGGGACAAAAGCAAGTTCCTGTTGTTGTCAATTCAGAAGTTCAGTTTGAGTTTGGTTGTTATTTGCCTGAAAGATAATAGGATTATATGACTGGAAAGGTACTTTAGGGAGATACCGTCTTCTTCAGGACAGGATCAGCTGTGAGGCCTGAGCAGGTTGCCCAGGGCTTTTCCAGGTGTATATTGAAACAAACCCTTCATGTCAAGCTCTACTTCTTCACCCTTATGAGAGGAAAAAAAGCCTACTGTATTTATCCAGTTGAATATTTTGCTTAATTTGCCTAGCAGGACTGTGTGGCCCTCATTGAAATAGAAAAAAATTGAAAAGTTGCTTTGGAGGACTTCAGAATTTGAACAGTGAGAAGTGATTTTGCTCTCAAAAAAAGCATATTTCTTCAGGGAAATAAACATTTCTGAAGGCATTCTTGAAATTGATGCTAAGGTGCTTTTGCAGGCATTCAAACAATTTTAATTATTATAATATAGATTAGAATTAACAGATAAGTAGTTATCTAAAAACTGTATGAATAATAAATACTGCCTCTTCTTGGTTCGCTCTACAGATCTGGGGCTGGCTGTAAGCTTGCATTTTGCTGCAGAGTATTTTAGGGTAAATTGTATTAGCTGTTCTTCAGAATGTCTTAGATAAGGTATTGTTCCTAATACTGGAATGCATTTCCCTCCTCCTTTTCTATGAGCAATTATTACTTGCTGTATTTATCATTTTGACATTCTTTCATGGATTTATTAATGTTCAACGGCTGTTTCACTTTGAAAAAACATTGTATGGCCTCCCGGTAGTTATCCCAGTTTCCTTCAAATTAACTTTCAGATTTAGTCTGACTCCAAGAAAGGCAGAAGAAAAAAATTGGTTTTTCAGAATTGGGCAGTGAAAAGAGGCATTGAAGGAACAAAATATAAAACTGGAGAAATAACTGATGTTTTGTTAGAACTTTTAGGACTTCAGATTTTACAATGATGGCCTAAAACTTGTATTGTTAAGCATTTGAGATTAAGTAATGTTTTGCTCATTAATGATTGTGCAAGTATAAAACCTCGACAAACAGCTGCATTTGAAGTCTGTTACAATGTTCATACATAGTTTCGCAGCCCACACACAGTTCTGTCACATTAAGATGATCCGTGTGAGTAGAAAATAAGCCCTTAACAATTTAAGGCTTTCCTGAGGGCACTTACTTAAAACACTTTAAATTTTGAGGGCAGTGAATGAGGCAAACAACTTCTGTGCTGACGATATCTGCACTATTTCTGAAATACTTTAAAAATCTTTTTAATCATAAGGAATTCAGTAGGTTGTTCTAATATTGTTAATTCAAGAAGCCTAAAGGTCCTTGTGTTTCAAGTTTTATAACAATTTTTTGCATATTCGAAGTTCTTTGTGTAGATTGCATGGAGTTTTGTTGCAGTGTTTTCTCAATGCAGAAATAAACCTCATCCAATAGTTCTGATACAGCTTTATGAAAAAGGGAAGTATGAAGTGGTTTTAGAAAACTTTGATTTTGAACTGAGTAAAGAGTTATTGTTGATTTTTTTTTTTTAAATCTGTGGACCAGGCTGTGTACATGATCAAACATGGACTATTTTGTTTTTTTAAAAAATAAGTTGATGCTTTATTAAAAATCAGAAGCTTCTGTGATAGAGTTTTTGGGAGCTACAGTAAAGATGAATATTCAGAAGCAACTGTCTTCATCAGTCCATTTGATAATGTCAGTAAACTTTCCTGGTTTCATGATCTTATTTTTCCAATGCACCCCTTAGCACAAGATTTTTAATTAACCTACAGATTTAGGACACTGTAAAGAAAACTGGAAGAAAATCAACTACAGTCAATGTGGATCATGTATTTGTAGTGCTAGTATATTTGACATAGATTGCTTGTCTTATTTTTAACAGGTCATGGCTTGAATCCAAAAGGCTGTGGTGTTTTCTGGTTTTTTTAGTAGGTCAGTGCTGCTAACTGTAAGCTGTGTGATACTGCCAGAAATGATTTGCAGACTATTTTAATCTCCATGCTTGTCTTTGAGTGTGTATGTACATTATCTTTCTGCTAAAGCATATAAGTCTCAGATCAAATTTGAATGTAATAAAAACACTATTAAAAAACTCCAAACACTCAAAACCTTCATTTTTTCATGGCATGAGAAATGTTTGCTAAATGCAGACCAGATATTTATGATGCAGCAACACACTTAGTGGTATAAAGTTGTGAGGGAAGTGAAGCAGAGGCAGGGGAATCTCTGGGGAGTCCCTTACCTACTCTACTGTAAAATTTCCCTTTTTCAGAGGAAACTGCTGTGGCAGGGATCTTCAGACTTTAGTGTAATTAGTGTTAAGTGCTAGTCTATCTGACAGACATCTTGATAAAAAATATTTGTAAAATTGTTATCCTATTACCTCATATAGAAGTACTTACAGACTTCTTGTATGAGGAAGATTTTTTTTTTACCCCCATAGCCTTTGGAATCTTTGCTATTTAGAAATTAAAAATTGCATGTTAATAATTCTTGAACATTATTAGCCTTCCAGAGATAATCTTTGATCTGTGATATTGTTTTGCAGGAGAAAGAGAATTGTTTTCTTCAATTTGTTATGCTTGGAAGCAAGCTGCAATGTAGAAAATAAATTGAATCTTACTAGCTAGAATACACTGCTGCTGCAGGTTTTGATAAACTGATGGATCTAAAAATTGTTACAGATCTATGCATTTACTGTTTAAACAATTGGAATTTCTTCATAGTTTTTGCTACAGACAGGTTGAATCTTGTAATGCAAGCATTTTCAAAACATGTAAATTCTATCAATTTGGGCAAAAGTTTTTAAGCAGGGGAGAAACACCAAAGGTGTCTGTACTCTACCTTCATCTTGACTTATTTTGTGTTCAGTAGGAGATCCTGAGTTTCATGCTTGCCCTGTGTGTCCACTTGCTGAAATAAGTCAGGTTGATATTTATCACTGGGTAGTGTCCCTTTAACTGAATTCTGCATTATTAAATTGCAGTCTTCTGTTGGAGTGAAATGGCCTTGGATTGGCTGGAAACGCTGAAAAACAGTCTTCTGCGGGACAGTTGCTAGGAGAAAGGCAAAGAGTAATTTTGGAACACAAAAACTATGTAAAACAGTTACTATGCCAAGGGGTAGTCAGAAATTAAAACATCGTGGAATACTTTTGATTGGAAGGAGCCTCGAAGATCATCTAATTCCAACCTCTCCACCAGTGGAGAAGATTCCATCCACTAGAGAAGTTGCTCAGGGCCCTATCCAGCTAGCCTTTAATACTTCCAAGTATGAAATGTCCAGAACTTGATGCAGTACTTTGCTGTTTGTTGAATGAAGAATTTCTTCCTCATACCTAATCTAAATCTCTCCTTTTTTCATGTAAGACCATCCCCCTTCTTCCTATCACATTTTACTGAAGTAGAAAGTCAGTTCCTTTTTTAAAAGTCACTCTTTTTCAACAGACCTCTTCAAGCAGTGAGAGACCACAGAGGTCTCTCTCTGGAGCCTTCTCTTCTCTTCTCTTCTTAGAGGCTGAGCAACCCCACCACTCCCAGCCTGTCTTCATATGAGAGACACTCCTCCTCTGGACCCGCTGTAACAGATCCATGCCCTTCCTGTATTGATGGATCCAGAGCTGGACACAGTGTTACAGGTGGGGCCTCATGAGGACGCAGTAGAGGGTCAAAAATCCTCTTCCTTCACTTGCTGACTACTCTTTTAATGCAGCCCAGGATATGGTTGGCCTTCTAGGCTGTGAGTGCACATTGCTGGCTTATTTCCAAGTTTTCATCCACAAGAACCCCCAAGTCCTCCTCAGGGCTGCTCTCTAATTCTTTTCCCAGTCTGTGTTCATGTCTGGGATTGCCCTGACCCAGGTGCAGCAACTTGCACCCAGACCTGTTATATTTCATGAGGTTCTTGTGGGCCCAGTTCTCAAGTTCATCCCACTCTCTGTGGATGGCAGCCTGTCCTTCCATTGTGTCAGCTGTGCTGCACAACTTTGTGTCATCTGCAGTTGAAGCTGCACTCTATCCCACTGTCAGTGTCATGAGTGAAGATATTGAAGACCACTGGTCCCACATTAGAGCCCTGAGGGACACCGCTTGTCACCAGCCCCCACCTGAACACAGAGCCATAATTCTCTGGCTGCATCCCTCCAGCTAGTTCCTTATCCACCAAATAGTTCACACTTCAAATGCATGTGTCTCCTATTTGGAGGTAAGGGTGTCATATGGAGCTGTGTTGAAAGCTTTACAGAAGTCTAGCTAAATGACGTCTGTCAGTCTCCTCTTGTCAGCAATTGCTGTCTATGCAGTGAAGCCCACTAGATTGTTCAGCACCTCTGCTTAAATCTCTTTCAGGAAGAAAGCAAGCAGCAGTTCCGGTTAAATATGACTGCCCATTGAATCTAAATAAAAAGATTTCATTAATCTCATCTGGGATCAAGTCCTTTGATCTTGAATGGCAGCAGTTTCACAGAATCATGAGTACTTTGATAGTTTGCTTATTCTTTCTGGAATTACTTGTTGACCAGTAGAAAAGTTCTTCAGTCTGCAGTCTGTATTTGCAGACACAAGCACAGAATCAGTTGGTCAGCAATCAATAGAAAGCAGTTGTACAGATGACATAAGCAGCTCCTTATTTTCTCATACTTCGGCATTTTCTAATTCAAAAATTGTTGCTCTTCTGATTATGTACATTGTCATGGTTTTGTTGAAGCAGTGCTGTGATCTTAGTGAAGGGGATGTGTCTTGTCACTTGTGGAGGAAGCGGGGAGAGGTATACCATTTGTCACCTTGTTGTGGAAGGGTTGTGAATAATGCTTGAATGGGAGAAAGCCCAAAGGCATGTTGGAGGTGAGAGCAGTACAGGACAATGTCAGGAATAGGGCCAATAATTCTTTTCAGTCAGCAGGTGTTCAAGGGAACAAACTTGAAGTTCCCTAGAGATCTTAAATTGTTTTGTAATACAAAACAAATTCTCCTCCCTTGTTTGGCTTATCGTTATTCCCAAGGGTTTGGTTAGTAGGTCATGCTGAAAAGTGGTTATGCTCAAAACATGTTTGTAAGAGCCATTTGCACGTGTAATGAACTGGATGTGTACAACCACGGCATTTGTTTTTCTTTCTTAGCAACAAGGTATTGGTCGGCCGAGTGTATACCATGCAGTGGTGGTCATATTTCTTGAATTCTTTGCCTGGGGGCTCTTGACAACGCCAATGCTAACGGTAAGTATCATTCATCAGCTGTTGTCTTGATACTGACAAATGTTAATTTGCTAATTTCTAGGGATTTAGGGTTTAATTTGAATTGTATTAATGCATATCTCACTACCTCAGTTCCAGAGGTCTAAGCAGCTGAGATCTGGACTGCTGAAAGACTAGAAGATAAAGAAAAATAAATTAATTCTGCTGTATTGCTCTTTAACTCTTGTTTGCCTTTTAGACTAACACCAGTTTAGTCTATTGATTAAATTATCTCTGGAAATTCTGGCTTTTTCAAGACTTGATTGTTCAAATAATCTTCCCATTGTAACAATTGAATAAACTATGTAACCCTTCATTAACTATATATTCTCCCATGGGCTGACTGTTTTGTCAGCATGTAACTTAAAGTGCAAAGGCATTCATGTAAGAAATGGATTTCATAAGTATTTATTATGTTCTGGTTATTTTCCAGATGAACAGATAATTTGAGTGTTTGGTAATAGGATATGAAGCATTTCACTTGAAGACATGGATCTCATTCATTTTAGTGGGGCCTGCCTGTGAGCAGTTGCAGGAGGTCTACTAGTCCAGATTTTCATTGCCCAATACTTGAGATGCTTTGAATACATGGCAAGCAAAGTTCTGTGTGATTGAAAGAGTTAATTTTTTTCCTTCTCCAAACTCCAAGTAAGATAATGTACATAATTCTTGGAATGTGTTTGCCCAACTAAAGACAATAGCTGAACTTCTTAACATAACTTAGTAATAAAGGAGTTTATTACACATTTCCATAAAGCAGTTGTCTCATGAAATGACTGTCCTCTCATCCTGTCTTGCTGGTGTCAAAATATAGGGGAGCTTATTGAGTGGTCTTTCTTACATTTTTTTTTCTTTGCTTTTTTTTCTTAACTAATGTGCTCAATTTCAACTTGCCCAAGTTTGACGCTTCTCATTTAAAGGGATAAATGTGCAAATCATAATTCTGACAGATCTACAAACCCCCACCAGTTTTAATAAAACTGTGTATTAGGTGGGTTCTTCAATAGTTGCCCAGTAGTATACTCCAATTGGAATAGGTCCATAGTTGAGGGTGATCATCTTTATTTGTAATCAGCTTTGTAAACACTGAATTGCTGCTGTGCGGTTTATGGATTTCAAGTCTGGTTTGATACTTTGCACCTGTCTTGTGATGTACCTGTGGTAGCTTATGTTGGCCTGCTTATGAGGCAGCAGTACTAGATGTCATGTAGAGATAGCTTATCAGCAAGGTTCAGCCTTTGAACTGCCAGCTGCCTACTTCTGCTCAAGCAGGTTTGTCAGGTAGGAAGGGCAGAAATGGAAATGTCTGGCCTGTTGATCAAAGCTCATGGTTACTCAATTTTTTGTGGGTTTTTCATGATTTTGTAGATCATTGTCCACTTTTAGTCTAATTAAAATGTTGTATACTATGAAAAGAAATAGTTTGATGGCTGAGATTATTTAAAGTTAATTTTTAAATTGCTTTTTCACTTCTTTTGACATCTTTTAGCAAAGCTGTACTGTTTGTTACATGACACTATACTTGGAGAAGAAAAGATTTAAAGTGTTTATAAAGCAACACAAAGGCTATTCTAGTCAAAGACTGCCCAGAGCTTATGGACATTTTTTTAATTTATGGACTTGTAACCAATGTTAGTAAGTTATCATCAGCAATATTAATTACTTAATGACACACATATATAAAATTTTTCTTTGAATATGTATCTATTGGTAGGACTTGAATAAAGCAGTCCCCTCTACCAGTTTGTCAACTTGCACTTCTCTTGTCTATGAATTAACAAATTAATATCAAAAAACTTGAACTTAATATCAGCAGTTGTTGCCTCTCAGGAAAAAATACTAGAAAACAGCACACAGGTGATTAGATTTGACTGTCTGAGTTCGCTATTTTTGTTGGGTTTTTTGTTTGTTTGTTTGTTTTTGGTTTTTTGTTTTGTTTTGTTTTTTGGTTTTTTGTTTTGTTTTTCTTTAAGTTAGAAGACATCTGCTTTTAGATCTGTAATTTGAATTCTGATCTTTTTTTTTTTCCTCAATTTGTATGATCAGTGTTCTAACAGGTGAAAAATTGTTTTAAATACCTAATCCAAGGATGGTACCAGGAGGGAAAAGTGCTGTAAATAAGGAAAATTATCTGACCTATAACTAGTAAGAGAACCACCACTTTGATTAAACCTATGATTTGAGAATCTGCATCTTCCTATAAAAATGATGCTGATACTTTTCAGCGTCACTTTCTCATTATACATATCAATAATTTTTGTAATTGGTGGTACTTATCTATAAATATCAGGAGCAGATGAATGTGAGTTTTGTTTGAACGTGAATTTTTGCATATATGTGTTTTGAACCTCACAATAAGTTTTTTTAGTCAACATGGTAGTGCCTGTAAGGCCCCTTAACTCTCTCGCATATTTATGGTAAATCTGTTTAGCATAGATTAACATTCTTGCCCTTGAATTAGGACTGCTGGTAAAGCACCTTACATGAATTCATAGCTGTATTTAAACACTCAGAACTCTTGCTGGTATTTATAAGCATCTACTTACTAATTGGAAGTGTTTCTAACTGTATGGGTATTTAATAGCTGCTGTGTGTTCAGTTTTGAATATAGCACTGTTTTTTCTTTGTGAATGTAATTCAGCATAATCTCATTTTCACTCTTAAATATTGACAGTGTTTGAGTCAACCTTTTTAAGGAAGTAGCTACATAAAAATTTTGTAATTTGTACTGCCTGGAGATGGTTTTTGCTTACATTGGTCTTCTTTTTGAGCAGTGTCCCAAACCAACCATCTCTGCATTACAGTCTTTGCCAGAATAGGAATTTATGCCGATAAATAGATATTAAATCTTGTTTACATTATCTCGTGATGACAAAAAAGAGGTAGAAGACACTTTTATTCTGGTTGTTCCAGGGTTTTTGATTTTGGTTTTTTTGCCTTTTTTTTTTATTTTGGGATACAATCCTTTTTTTGTAACAAGTTCTCTTAGAGCTATCCTGTTTTACGAATCAAATTTAAACTTGGAATCAACTCTGTCCTGTCTATCATTATTAAAATAGTGCTTTTTTCCCCCTACATCAGGTCTTACATGAAACATTTCCCCATCATACATTTTTAATGAATGGTCTTATTCAAGGTGTTAAGGTAAGATGTTTTTAAACCTCTGACCTAAATATTCTGTGTGTTCTCATATTTTGACTTGTCTCAACTACATTTTCCATAAGAACATACAAAACATTGAGAATGTAGTTAATTCTTAAACCATTTTTTTACTGTAGTTGTTGTTTCTTGGGCTGAATTCAAGTTTTACTGAGGAAGTGGCAGCATCTTGAGACAGGTGGAATGTTTCTCAGAATTTTAAATTCCTCTCATTTGAATAGGTTCCACTTGTAGCTATTTGTAATTTTGATAAGGATCTGTCTGAGAATAAAGCTAGGTTTTTGTTGTCTGCTTCCTAACATTAAATGATTTATATCAGAGGAGAATTAATGTGATCATGATGATACCATTGAGATAGAAAATGAAGCATTTCATCACTCTGATTTTGTCTTAAAAGGTGGCATAAGAGCTAATTTTCATCAGGTTTGTTTTATTTCCTCATCCTATTTTTTAATCAGCTCTTGAACATTCCGTGGTATTCAAGATGTTCAGGGCAAGTTATAGCTTACTTACTGTGGTTATGCTGGATTGTGGCCACAGAAAAGCTTGCAGGAGTTTTATAGCATAACTAATGTAAAGCTTTTTCTTTGATAACTCTTGTGCTGAGAGGCTGCAAAGCCCTTGCTGAAGCTTATGACTAAGATAATTTATAGCACTCAGAAATTATTTTTCTTTATGTCGCATAACAAATCTAAAGCACTGCTTTTAGCTGTAAGAGTGTAACGTCTTTAGGATCGTTAGGATTGCTGTCTTGCTGTCTTTCCTGGTGAGCTGGCAGAACACAGTGCACTTGCGATGTTTGTCTCAGCCTGAAAGAGGAAGTTATCTTCTCATTGTTCTCATAGAAAAACAAAGCTCATGTTCCTCTTCCTGTTTTAAGTTTTTCTCTCACACTGCAATGTAAATGTGTATTAAAAGTAGTAAATAGAGGGTTCCCCATAGATTTTGTACCGAGCATGCCTGTAGAAAAGTGCAGTAATGTAATGAATATTTGGATTGCTCTAACAAGTCTAATAAACTGGGGATCCAAGACTAGAGAGAGCTTGTACTTCCGTGTCTTTTTTCTTTAAAATTTCATTTGTGAAACATTTGAAGTGTTTTTGACAGCAAAACATGTTAGTTCATGTGGCACTGAAATCTGATTCTAAGGAACAGAAACACTAATTTCGACTGAGTAAGAGATCTAACTTTCCGGGGATCTGGTAGTCTGGCTTTACAGCTTTTGCTCTCAATCTACTTACTAAAAATGTTGAAAATCAGGTTTGTTTGTAAGGATTTGGCAGAACAGTTGTTTAGTACAGCAAGTCTGTGTGCATGTGTTAAACTTTTGACTACATTTGAATAAAAGAGGTAAGCTAAAGTTAGCCAGAGGAGGCTTCGAGGGTATTAAGGTGCTTACAGAACCATGCATTCACTAATGTTTGGACTTAAGGCACAATTGGATTGGTAAACAAAGAATGTACTAATTAGGAGTACAATTAGGAGTACAATTGCTCCCCAATTAACAAACCTGTGAAATCCTTTCCTTGTTTTAATTCTCCTGTGTAATAAAGTGTATATGAGGCCTAGATTCTAGGACTTCATGAAATTCTGGAAAATCTAGTATTTCATCCATAGTCAATTTTTTCTGTTTTTGCTGTACATGTGAGTCTGACCTTTGCCACAGGAATCTCATTATGGTGTCGCATGATCTCAAGTTGCCAGGCCTGCTCAAATGATCTTCATAGTTCTTGCTCTTTGCAGATGTATTGTACAGGATGAATATGTAGTATAAAGCAGTGTTTAATTTAATTTAAACTGTTAAATTTGTTTCAGAGAGCAGTTACCCAAAGCTCTCTGCTGGGACAGTCCAAATTGGCGGGCAACTTGGGTTTGAAATCTAGCACTGAGTCTCTTGATAGAGGCTAAGATAACATCTTTTGTGGAACTAGGCTGTATTTTGGAGATTTTAAAGATTTTGCAGTCTGTGTTACTTCTATGTTGAATCAAATGGAACTTGAAAAAATGTATGCTGTCTCTTTTTTTTAAATTCACTCAGGTTTAATAGATTTGAAACATAAAACATCAGAATCACAGAAAACTAGACTGCAGAGCATAGTGTGAATTTTCAGCTATCTACAACTTCTGTGTATAGTTTTAAATAAATTTTCAATTTTATTATTTTTTAATATTGTAGTTAAACTGAGCCTTGGAAATGTAGATGCAGACATAATAATTGTTTTTCTTCTGTCACAGGGTTTTTTGTCATTTCTCAGTGCTCCACTAATAGGTGCTCTCTCAGATGCTTGGGGACGAAAATATTTTCTTCTTCTTACAGTTTTCTTCACCTGTGTCCCAATTCCATTAATGCGAATAAGCCCATGGTAAGTGGTACAAACTGCAGTAGCAATCTTGTCAGGAGAGCAGATATTCAGATGAGATGTCTGGGGAAATGGGAGAGGGACAATAAGACAAGAAGAAAGCAGCTTTCCTTTCAAGACATGATTGCATTATTCTGGAGCTTTTCTGTTCAAGGTGTATTCAAACTCTATCCTAAAAGTAGAAATAATGGAATGTGAACCATATTCATCCAAGTAAAGCAGTTCTTGTAAGGATTTGACATCCTGTCTAGCTCTATTTTAAGATCAGCTGTTAATTTTTTCCCTTAATGACTGACAGTAATACATATGTTTTTAAAGCTAAATGAACCTTATCATTTATTTGCTAAAGAGAAGTATAAGTGTTACAACTGAGATCTTTTACCTGTTTGATTAGGACTTTGAAACCAAGTCAGTACTGCTCAGTTAAGACTTCAGTTGCATTTACATTTATTGTGAAACTTGGAAGAATTACAGAAGAATTTTGTGTAATGCATTCAGAGTTCAGGTTCCACAGCATTATATATATGATAGTTTATTCCTTAACTGATGAAGTAACTTCTGAGATAGTTAATTTTTCATAACTTGAACTTGAGAGTGTAAAAATCTATGTTCTCAAAGGACCACTTCTTATTTTAGGCTGATGTACAGCAAACAGAAGAATATAAAAGAATTTAAATGCTGTTTTCCGATATTTAAGTGAGACTGTACAGTCATTCATTCATCTCTAGTAAAGTTCTGTGTTAGTTCTCAAGGAACCCTCCTCCTAGGCTTAAACACAAACTTGCTTATTAGTAAGATAAAAAGCAAGCGATCTTAGTTCAAACTTTCTAATTGTTCCTTTTAAATTATTAGGTGGTACTTCGCTATGATTTCAGTATGTGGAATCTTTTCTGTTACCTTTTCTGTAATATTTGCCTATGTAGCTGATGTAACACAAGAACATGAAAGAACTACAGCCTATGGACTGGTAAGATATGCTTAATTTGGGGAAAAAGGTCAGATTATGACCTTCATATTGAACTTGTGTTTTGATGTACAGATTGTTTCCTGATTAATGTAAAGAGTTTGATAAAGGAATGTACCATGGCTCTCTCTCTAACACTCTTGTGTTAGAGTTCAAGCAGTGAACGGAGTGCTGTGTGCTCATGGGAGCAGAATTGATATTTGACAACTTGCACAGAGGGCATGTGTGAGAAAGAATGTCTGTAAGTTTTGCAAACAGAACATTAAATGTTAAAGACAATGCAAGGAATATAGCAATAGTTTTCCATCACGTCTAAGTTGCACATCTAGTTCATATGACTTCTTTTTGGTGTAGAATGGCCTTTTCTAACGTCAGAATGGTAAGGATGAAAGTGCATAAACCAGTATTTTTAATAACTTAGACACGATCTTTCTTAATGATCAAAAGATGAGGAAAGTAATTTAGTTAGTACAAACTAGTCCATTCAGTGGTAATGTAATTCCTGCTTAGTTTGCATCCCTAAGATCTATATTACTTTAAGTTTTGGAGGTCTATTGATAGACATCCTTAGCTTTTAAACTTCTTTTAGGCCGGCAGGCATTTAAGTGTACTGACAACATTTTCAGTCAAATCACTTCAAATTCATATTTAGAAAACAAAATAAAGATTTTAGTCTATTTGAAAGTAAGAGCCATTTTCCTTTGAGCCAAGCCTGATCTTGGAGTGCAAATCCTGTCTAGTATGGTGTGCTGTTGAGAAGGCTGTAGAAACTGTATCTGGGACCCATGCTTACTGTTGTAAATGGTATGTGGTTTATTTACTTTTTTGTTTGGTTTGGGTTTTTTACTTGAATTTTTACTGGTGTGTTTTTTTAAATCACACTTCTAGGGAGGAGTGGTGGTGGTGAGCAAGTTACTTCCTTTTTCTGTAATGGGAGAATAACCACTTTGATGGGTTTGTAAACTGTTGTTGTGCATAGGTATCTGCCACCTTTGCAGCAAGTTTGGTAACTAGTCCTGCCATTGGAGCATACCTGTCTGCCAGCTACGGGGATAGTCTGGTTGTACTGGTGGCCACGTTGGTGGCTGCTGTGGACATCTGCTTCATCATGCTAGCTGTACCAGAATCTCTGCCGGAAAAAATAAGACCTGCTTCGTGGGGATCTTCTATATCGTGGGAACAGGCAGATCCTTTTGCAGTAAGATGCACTTCAATAAGTAGTTATTTAATATTTGGTGATTAATAAGTAATAATTACAAGTTGCAGTTTTTAAGCTTGAGAAGTCTTCAGCCTTACTGGTAGCTTGACTGTTGGGTACGCTGTAGTCTCCGTTCTCTGCTGTTGCCCATAAAGATCTAACTATATTTAAAAAACAAAATCAAACCAAACTTTGTAGATTAAATAATTCTAGATTTGAAAATAATGGTTGGTGTGAAATCCAAAGGTACAATACTTTAATTTTCTAACTTAGGTACTCTATTTTATTGCAAACAGAAATGCTGAATTCTTACGCCTCAAAGAAAGCCAATATTTTAAGGTTTTACCTACTCACTTTATGACTGTAGTTTTGGCAGTACCTCTCTGCACTCTTGATTTCCACTTTTGGTTATATGTGATTTATTTCTAATAGAGAATGGATCTATAAAGCCTGATCTTTTTATAGGCATATATAGGAAGGGCTAAAACATCTCATGCAGTCTTTGTAGTAACTTGTTCACTGACTCACACTTACTCAGTTATTTTATGTTTTCGTTTCACCTTGGTATCTTAAGAAAGGAAGAAGTGATTTTTCTTCATGAGATCTGTCCTGCTGGGAACTGGTTGTGAATATTGAGAGATGAATGGCATGTTTGAAAGACTGCAGTTACAGAATTTGTTTTCCACAATTTATTTGTTCCTTAAAGTAATTAATATAACTGGTGAACAAGTGTAAGAAATGTACATTTCCTAGTATCTTTCAAAACAAATAATTACTATGGAGGTCCATTAGAAGACATTAGGTATTACTATTATGTAATGCTGGTTTTGGGGAATAGTTTTGACTTGGTACTGAACAGTAGCTTCAAAAATCTTGATGGAAACTTTACTGAAGAACTGGGCTCCTTAAATTGTATATAAAGAGATTGTTTGTGACTTAAGGTTCAGCTTAACAGTATCCATGTGTAATTCTTTTGGTGTGTATGCATGCACAAAAAAAGGGAATCTACCTTCTTTCTTTATGCTTTCATTAGACTTTGTGCAAATGTTTCAATACCTGCCTTGTTCTTTTGTTTTACAGTCTCTGAAGAAGGTTAGAAAGGATCCTACAGTTCTCCCAATCTGCATTACAGTGTTGTTCTCATATCTGCCTGAGGCTGGCCAGTATTCTAGTTTCTTTCTGTACTTGAGACAGGTAAATGTTGGTCTCTTCTCATCTTACTAAGGATGTTTAAATAAGTATTCCCTATGACCTCTTTCTTGTTATAGACTTTGTTTAGAGACCTGCTTTCTGACAAAGTAAAGCTTTAAAATTAAAGGCAGGGTGCTTTGCTAAGCCAAGAACTGAGTAACACTTGACTCCTGATGGCATAAACCCTGCAATATCTTAAGCACGTGTTTACCTTAAGCAGGCCTTTGTTCTCATTCAGTATAGCAGTTTCTGAGTCTGTCTTGGAGTGAGATCTTGCCTGTCAAAGACCTGTTGTGTTTGGGGGAGGGATAGAGAACTTCAGATCCATGACTTCCTCTGTCTCCTTTTTTTAAGGCAGTTTTTTTTTTTTTTTTTCCTTGATACTTTTCTTAGCAAAGAGTCAAGTTAGGGATTATTCTTGAAAGTGGACACTTCCTGAATGGATCCTGTATATATCTAAAGTGTAAGCAGGGATGAGTGTTTTCATTGAGAAGATATTCACTGCTAGTAATTGAGAAGATATTCACTGCTAGTAAGTGTCCTGGATTGTGTTTAGCATTTGTTTCACACAGTTTCTGCTTCTCTACAGATTATAGGCTTTGGATCCACTAGCATTGCGGCATTTATAGCTGTGGTAGGCATTCTGTCCATAATAGCTCAGGTAAGCTTTGTTTCTTAGTGCTTCATTTAAGCTTATCTAAAAACTTTTTAGGTGCTCTAAGATGTCAGTGTATCTTGCATTCACTGAATGTTGTATTCATGATACAGTTGGTGTAAATTTCTTACTTTGTATAAGCTTTCCTTAGTAATGCTGGATCTGGACATCAGAAAGATAAAATTTGCTATACTTGGATCAGTAAATTCATTGGAAGTCTGACTTAAAATCATGAAAATGATAATGGAAATTTGTTACTAAATGCAAGGCTGAAAGGGAGATGCCTTATTTTAAATAAAAGTCATGTTACTTGCACCTGTTCAGTTGGCTTGTGCTATCAAACTTGCATACAGACAGTCTTTCCAGGGTTACTTAGGCTCAGCTTGGAGGCTGAGGAGCTGTGAGGCCTTGGTATCTTCTTGTCATATTTCTTAATTGGCAAAAGTGAGCTGATTTTTCAACAAATCCTTTATGTCTTTTGTAAATCCAGGTTTTTATGATGTGATCTTTGGTATGTTTATGGATACAGTTTGTCTTCCTGTTCTGATGACAAGAGGAGGAATGGCATATAGAGTATGTTGTACCCTTGCTGCCATTCTTAGAAGAATGAAGGTCTTACTGTTTTGATGTAAACAACACATTCATCAATAATTACCAGTTTTACTGATGTCAGTTGTGGCCTTCATTTGCAATTCAAGAAATTATTTTAATCTTTGTGCTATACTTTGTTCTGATGCTATTATGTGCACTCACATCTGCCAGTCATACTTTATGCAGACCAGTATTTTTGCTAAAAATATCTAAGATGACTTTCCTTCTTTTTTATAATTTTCAGTGTTAAAATGAGGAAAATCTTTTGATTTTTGAGCTTTTTGGAGAGTACAGCTTACTGAAGTAATCTAGGCTTATTGACATAATCTTTGCTTCATATACTGATTTGTGTTGTCATGTTGGGTAAAGAAAGAACTGAACACATGAAGATAGAATTACTGTATTTTTTCTATGTAGCATTCAAACTAGAAATGAGAAACAAGGAAGCTAGGGTGAGCAGTTGTCCTTGCCTGGATGACAAGTGCCCACCTAGCTGCTCCAGCACTCCCCTATCCAGCCAGGAGATAAGGCAGTTTATTAAAGCAAAAACAAAAGTTTAGGCGTGCACAAACACAGGAAAAAAAAGGGGTTTATTTTCTGCTTCCCATGAGCTGGCAGCATTGAGCCACTTCCTGGGAAGCAGGACTTCCACACACATAGCAGTCGCTCTGAAAGGCAAACATCATAAATAACAAATGCCCCATTTCTCCTCCTTTCCTTAGTTTTATGTCTGAGCTGATACCATATGGGATGAGTTATCCCTTTGGTCAGTTTGAGTCAGCTGGCCAAGTTTTGTCCCCTCCCAGGATCTTACCCGCTCCTAGTCTACTGATGTGGGGGGAGTGTTAAGAGACAGCACTGATGCTCTGCCAGTGCTGCTCAGCAGTAGCCAAAGCACTGGTGTGTTAACAGCACCTTTCCAATTACCCACAGACCAGTGAGAGCTGCTGTGGGAAAATTAACTCCATCTCAGCCAGACTCAATACAATCAGGAAAAGAGACAAGAGAAGAGAGGAAGTGTATTCTGCTCTGCAGTCCTGGTTCCTTTTCTCTGTATTTTTACTGAAGCATTGCTGAGTTTCTCCTGTTAAAGAAAAATGTGTGGTCCATTAACTGAATCAAGTTGTCCATGTGGACTTCGCTTTACTAGGAAGTGTCTGCTTCTTGCCCTGAGTGTCTTGTTGTATCTGAATTGGGATCTCCTTCCCCCTCAGCAGTAACACTTCTGAAAAATGGAAGTACTGATCTTTGGTTAGGATTAGCTTCAATGTGCAAATGAAAAGGTCGTATCAGTTGTGTAAAGAGTCAGTGGAAAATGTAATTAATGGTGCCTAGGAATTGGCCAAATTTCACTGTATGTGATGAAGGTGACAAAGCAGCCGGATTTACTTGTAAGTTTAAATGTAAATTTGCAAAATAATTCAGCTTACCTAAGGAGTTTACTTTCTTCTGAGCTAGCAGTCTTTTTTTTCTCTAGTATTTGTAGATACTGGTAATTAAAATCGTGTCCAGCCTGCACTGTCTTTGATTGGTAACAGCTTTTATTTTGTGGAGTGCTCTATTCTGTAATACAATAGGTTTGTAGAGGTGAAAATGAAAGCCTGTTTGCATTGGAAAAAGACACTGTCATCTAATATACATAGAGAGGGCAATACATATGCTTCTGGATGTCCCAAAGTAGTAATCCTTTAAATGTTAAGGATATCTATACATTAAATGTTGAAATTACTTACCTCTAATCTGGACTAAATACAGGAGGAGAAAGAGGACAAATGGTATGAATTTCCTCATCATTTGAAAGGTCTTCTGAATTACTTTGCATGGGAGAAATTACTTTAGCAAGTCTGACTTTTTAAAACAACTTTTGGTTGAACTAATTTCTCTTGCAGACTTTGTTTCTCAGTATCTTGATGAGATCTATAGGGAACAAAAACACAGTTCTCCTTGGTCTTGGCTTTCAGATCTTTCAGCTGGCTTGGTATGGGTTTGGATCTCAGTCTTGGTAAGCATACATTTTGCTATGTACACACTTGTTAAGGAACTGAAAGTTGTTTTTTTTTTCCCAAGAAATTCTACTATTAATTCTGTTGTCATGGGTATTTGAGTGTTCTGTGAATTAAGTATTCCCATTTTCATTACACTACCAAAATTTGGTCTGTATTTTGCATATGTAGGAATGATAGAATTTTGTGTACTTACAGCCCTTTTGAAAAGGAGTCTTTGCAACATTTTGTTCCACTGAGTATTAAGTCTATCAATGTGGTTAAAACTTATTCCTAAATTCACAAGCTAATAAGTAGCATGTTTTCTCTAGTAATTCCACTGGATCTGTTTTACCCATTAAGTATTGGACCTATACTTGTTTTTGTAACGTATTCTCTTGCTCCAACTATCATCAGTCTTAGAAACTATCTAGAGTTTCTTCTGTTGGAAAAACTGTCTTTAAGTAGAGACAACTGGAACCATTAGCTAGAAAAACATATTCATTACAGAGTGTGTCCTACTGAGAAGGATGAGTGCTTGTCGTTTATCAGAGTATTTCCTAATCAGTTGTAGAAGCTAGAGAATTGTGTCACTGGGACACCCTGGGAAATTGTTCCTTTGTACAGTGTTTGGAGAGGAAAGCCCACCTCACTCCCGTTCCCATTTTTTTCTCTGCTAGGATAGAATCAAATCAAATGTGCTTCTGTTCTAACAAGTTCAGAATAATATGTGGGAAGGGAGCGGGAAGATAACCAGATAATTTCCAATTCTTTAGGTGTTTTAATAAGAATATTTTGAAAGGAATGAAGTATTAAATAAGGGTGCCCTTGTGGCTCTTGTGGGAGTGTGGGGAGTAATTATAAGGGCAGTCTCATTTTTAATTCAAATTATGTATTTAACACAGGATGATGTGGGCAGCGGGAGCTGTAGCAGCGATGTCAAGCATTACATTCCCAGCAATTAGTGCCCTGGTTTCACGAAATGCAGAGGCAGATCAGCAAGGTGAGTATTGGATAAATTGCTGTTTATGCATCAGACTGCTTTTTTGTCTAGAAAGCAGAAGACTTATCTAGGTGTACTTTTCAAGTTGTCTTTGTATGTTTTCACTTGGTAGTACCTGTGGAAGTCTGCTAGTCTATGTAGAGAGTAAGGAAGTGCACAAATTTACCATATTTGCATTGAAAAAACCATAATTTCTGATTAACTACTTCTTGTCTTTCTTTCTGTAAAAGTACTAGGAAGGCAACAAAAACATTCTCTTTTTTCCTCTTCCTTTTATTATATGCAGTATTCTCTTAAGTAGACTGTGAGGATTAATGTGACAATACTGCCTTCTTAATTACACATTTTACTGGATTGAAATAAATGTAGGAAAGAAGTTTTATTTTTTTTTTGTAGAAAAGTTGGCCCTATTTGATACAATACTTCAGATTTTCAAGGAATAGAAAAGGATGCCAAAGTAACCAGTTGATCTGAGAAAACACAGAATTTACTGGTTTTGATATGAAAAGCAATGTACAGTCAGAAATTACTCCTCCTTTAAAGTGAAATGAGAAGTCGCCAAGGTAACCAGTTGATCTGAGAAAACACAGAATTTACTGGTTTTAATATGAAAAGCAATGTACTGTCAGAAATTACTCCTCCTTTAAAGTGAAATGAGAAGTCATCACAAATTAAAACACTGGTAAAAAGACTTAGTATTGTACTTGAATTGAACTTGAATTTAGTATTCTCTTTTAAAAATGCCGTACATATAAATAGTAAGTATCAGTTATATTTTAGCATTGTACAACATAAAGTTAGGTAAATGCAGGTAATCTGAGAAGTACCAAGGAGATGCTGTTCCAGGAGCTGGATTTCTGTTGAAAGATGCAAAAGATAGTATTTTACATGGGTTTTTGTAATTATTCCCCTCTCCCCTGTTTTTTTTCGAGACATTGTAAAGATTTTTAAAGACTTGTTTTCTGTTTACATCAGGAAATGACTAGTTTAGTTAAGCTGACAGAAGCCATTGAACTTTGATTTTACATAGAGGAAACTGGTGTTAATAGCTAAGGCATTCAAGACTGAGGTCTTGCCACCTGGTAGCATGAAGATTTTAAACTTTCATATCATCAACCTATGAAGTAAAAACTTGGACAGCGATCCTTTTTGCATGTTTTCTTTCCCTCCTAATTTACAAGTTACTGCCTTAAGAACGAAGCAGATTATTAATATTGCAAAATAGCATTTTTAGACTCTTATTATGTGAAGTTAATATCATCAAAACACTTTTTTGCACTGTTGTCACAATTACTTAATGAAGTCGAAACAGAAATATACCTATAACATTTTGATTAATCAAGCTTTAAAAAGAATCCAGTGTAAAAGTGCAGTCAGTCAAATATTGTGAATTTACTGCTGTATACTTAATTTATTGCCCTGAGTAAGTTACTTGGTATTTAAATAAATACTGGTCACAATTTATGCGTATTTTCCCACAGTTCTAAACACTTAGGTGCTTTACTCTAAATTTCACTTGAAAATAAATTGGATGGGAACCACATTTAAACTCCGCTATCTTTGCTATCTTCATTGCAGGCTTTGGGTGAGAGTGGAAGAGCTCTAATATTAAAAATTAAACCTACACATAATTTCTTTATCATAATAATAAAATATTATCTAATAATAAAAATAATAATTCTTCCAGTAATCTGCAAGTATGGTGACCGAACTGTGGTGTGCAGAGGATTATTTTAATCCAAAAGATTTGTCTTCAATATACTTATTCTTATCTTAGAATGTAGAAATAATTATCATATGCTCTATTTTGGAACAATTATTAGAATACACTCAGAGCTCTTGGCTCTGAGCATTTCTTCCTTGCCTAAAAAAAACCCTACTTTTTTTTTTCCTCATTAGGTGTTGTCCAAGGAATAATAACTGGAGTAAGAGGACTGTGCAATGGCCTGGGACCAGCATTATATGGCTTTATTTTCTTTCTCTTCCATGTGGAACTCAATGAATTGCTACCTGATAACAGTTCTGAAATAGAAACGGAGCAGAATCCCAGTGATAAGGTTAGTTCAAAATTTAGTGCAGAGTTTGCTGTGTAGAACTCATAGTGCCAGAAATCTGTCTTTTTGGTTGACTTAAAATCGTTGTATCTTATACTTAAACAACTTAATTCTCCCTTTTCAGTTTTATTAAATAATTAAGATAGCTCATGATTTAAATGTGATAGTAAATACTTTGATTTACAGTAGTAGCAGCATTGGTTTCAGTGTTGTAACAGTACCAGGTAACTTCTTTTGATGTAAATTTACTGGAACTAAAGTTTGAGTGAGGTTGCATCATTATGATTATCCTCAGGAAACCCTTACAGCAAACAGGGGAGCTGTAGGCTGTGTTGAAGAGTAATAATAACACTTGGCAATGCACTGACAAAGTGCAGTTTTTGAAAGATTTTTACTCCTCTCAGGAGTAAAAGTCACAATTATGTAATACTCAAATGAATTAGCTGCTCAGATGAATTAGCTGTTATACTGCAAATGAGGGTGTATCAATTTCTGGAAGTTCATTTCTTCTTTGAGTATTTGTGTGTGTAGCACCTCTTGAAGATTTAATATCATCAAAATATATATTTTTATATGTTTATATTCTTTATATGTACAGACAATCAGCTGAAAATTTAGGCCTCTGATTGTAACAAGAATTGAGGCAAGCAAAATACCCAGTTACTATATACTTATGTTCAGGTATTTTCCCACATTTTTTGAGAATAACTTCCTACATTTAATTTGGTAGAATAAAAGTACACTAGATTGACAAGTTTCACCTGCTGTTTTATCTAGTTTTAGTTTACATAGATACAGAAAAGTTGTTAAAGATAGAAAAAAAGCTGGATTGCTGACATTTTTCTTTTGCAGAGGTTTGCCATCAAACCTGGCTGATTTAAAATTTATCCTAAAACCTTTCTGGTTTTTGTTTTTAGCTGGAGCTATGAAATGTGGATAAGTTTTGGTTTTGAATTTTAAAATAAACCTCTTAGAAGCAAGAGACAATAACTCCAAATACTAAATTATCGTACATGAGTAACATGTCTCTGCAATGAAAATGGTCTCACTTTAAAAATGGTTATTTTGCTCACCCATATATTTGATTTTTTTGGGATGCTTCTTTATTTGGCTAACTTGATTCTAGATATCTCAGCCATGGAAAAGTGAAGCTAAGGTTATTGAGTACTTGTACTTCTGGATGTTGAAATCCTATTGTATTAATGTTCAGAGGAGTCTTGTTGATTTTAACAGGCATGTTGCCTAAACCAAAAAAAATATTACAAAAAAGCATCAAGTCAACTTTTTTTTCATTAGCTAGGCAATCATACTTTCAATTGAAATTTTATGTGTTTTTGGTTTTTAGATCAGTGTGGAGATCAGGTGAGCAATTTATGGGATTTTAGATGTAGAAAATTCACTTTACAGTGCATATATGAATCTGTTTGCAAAAATTGTATAGTCCCCATAAATATGTCTCTCATGATCTTCTGCCTTAGTGGTGTAGTTTGTAATGCAGAAGTCAATGTCTGAAACATGAATTCTTTATTATGTTTGTTTTCTTGTAGAGAGCTGTCATTCCTGGCCCCCCCTTCCTGGTTGGAGCGTGCATTGTTCTTCTGGCTTTTCTAGTCGCCTTATTTATTCCTGAGAACAGCAAAGCCAGCAGTACCAAAAAACACAGCAACAGCATCAGCAGTAGTCTGAGTAACAACCTAGACCAAAGTAATGAAGAGGACATTGAACCGTTGCTGCAGGATAGCAGTGTATGAAGGCTAAATTCTGAGGGGCCAATGGAACAAATTCATGCACTGAATTGTGGCTCTGGAAGCTCAGTGGGAGTTACAGAGTATCTTGCCTTTGAGAAGAGGGCAGCTGTGACAGGAGGTCACTTGCTGTGTGCTACTTGAGGTTGATGTCATGTATGCAGGAGTCGTTTTTTAGAACAGCAGGTCACCAGCTGGTGTGATTCTACCCAGTATTGGACTGAAATGCTGTGTCAAATTCTGAAATTGGGTAGAAACCTGAATACAGAGACACATTTTTTTTTAAAGTTTGAATGTTTAGTTCCCAAAATTGCAAGTTAATGTGAAATAAACTGGTTTGAGTCAAAACAATTTGGCCATTGCTATAATAGGTTGTTTTACATTTCTTATGCCTTTTTGTCTGCATCTATGCCACAGGTAGTCTTCATAGTATGGGAGGCACTGATCTCTATATAGTTTTGGTACCTGAAATAGTGGTTATCAAGGAAATTCTCAGATATTATTTACTAGCAAGAAGTCCAGTAGTTACCAGAAAGCAGTGATGAAACTGAGATGGCAGAATTGTGAATGTGTGTGATCACACAGGATAGTACTTAGCCATAAATGAAGATCATACAGAAACCCTAAACCCACATTCTGGAATAATCACTTGTGTGCAATTAAAGCAAATCCAGATGGCACCCAAGATCCAGGTCCCATTAATGTTTTGCTTATAAAAAATAAAATTTTATTATGACAATGAGCAGTGTCAGAAATAGACACTTCTGAGTGGGTGCCAGAATACTTCACATCAAAATATATAGGTATGTACTGCATTTCGTCACTTTATCTGCCATATAAACCAATTTTTCCTATTAATTCATTTCACCGCTGCCTTAACTGCTTCTTAGTGTTCAGTTATTAATAATATTCAGCCTTCGTATCACGGTCTTACCTGCTGAATATCATAGAGATATTCATATCTTTTTTTTTTTTCTAAAAGATGCTTCAAAGGAGTTATGAATTATTACAAATGTGCTAATTTTTAGAGACATTTTATGAAGAAGACAGAGATTTATATGTATTTTACTGCAGTGTAAATGGACTATTAAACCCAACTTTGATGAAGTACTCCTATGAATATTTTATATGTATGCAATATATGTAGATATTTGTAAGGAGTTTTAATTTTTCCAGATGGGGTGCTGTGTAAATCATGTATTTATAAATGTAATGAGGGTACAGACAGTTATACAGTTTTTTAAAAGGATTGTGTATTGACTGAACAAATTTTAAAAATATATATTTTGAAACTTGTTCCATGTTGAGCACAGATAAGAAACCTTTTGTACTATGCAGGTTGGTTTTTAAGTTAATAAGCTTCCTAATGCATAATAAATATAAATATCAAGCTTTCTAGGTTTTGTGACTAAGTGTCTCTTTTTCCAAGTTCACTGTTGTGCCTTTGCTACTTCAGAGGAGAATTATCCTACTGTTGGATGACAGTACCTCAATTCCTGTTCTGTTTTGTTGTGTTTCTGTTATCAAGAGTGGTGCAAACCATGCTTTGCTTAGAAATTCCTTGGGTATCTGACATGTTATCCACTGGGGTGGAGAATGAAGGTGCAGAAAAGCCCTGAGAATAATTTCTGATCTGAACACTACTGCAGAATTAATATGCTTTTTTTTGTGAGGAGGCTTATGTAGCTCTTTTTCTTTGAATTTCTTGTAATTCAAGCCTGGGCTTTTATGCTGGATAATCTTTTTTTGCTGCAGGCCAGACTGCAGTCAGGTAGGTTTTGTGTGATCCCAGCTTAGAATGTCTTAAACTTGATATATGGAATAAAATACAGTATATAAGTGTTAAAGGTAGTATCTGACAAATTTATTACTGCTTATAGTATCCCAGCAATGGATCAGATTTTTGAAGTAGAATCTCAAAATCACAGAGTGGTTGGAAGGGACCTTTGAAGGTCATGGGACAGGGACATCTTTCACCAGAACAGGTTGCTCACAGCCACCCTGTCCAATCTAGCCTTGAACATATCCAGGACTTTCAGGAGTGGGTTATCTGCAGCTTCTCTGGGCAACCTGTGACAGTGCCTCACCACCCTTATTGCAGAGACTTCCTTCCCTATATTCAATCTAAACTCAACTCTTTTCATTTTAAAACTCTTACTCTTTGTCCTGTCACTAAATACTTTGGTGAAATGCTGCCTCCTTTCCTAAAAGTCTTTTTTTATATATTGAAGGGCTCACCCCAGAGCCGCCTTTCCTGCTGGCCGAACAACCACAGCTCTCAGCATGTCTTCATAGGAGAGGTGCTCCAGTCCTTCAATCATCTGTGGCCTCCTCATTCCAACAAGTCTGTGGTTTCCTGTGCTGGGGAATCCAGAGGTGGATGCAAAAGATAATATATTTTAAGCACGCACCCTTACTCTATATAAATTATTATATGTACTACTCTGCTAATTAAGTACACAATAAGAAGGTAAAAAGGTAAGCTGTAGATTAGATAAACAATTTTCAAATATTTTTATGGGTAGTGTGAAGTATTTTTCTGTTCCCAGTAGAAAATTAGTAAATGATCCTCAGAAATACCTGATGCCTCATTATTTTTAGAAATTTTTATTCAAGGCAGTGGTACAGAGATTGGTTCAAAGTGCAATTTAGCTTGATTTTAAACTTCAATATGTATTTAATATCTGTTTTTAGTTTCTGTTATTACTGAAAAAGATACCTCACAAAGATATTGATCCAAATGGAAAGTGTGTTGAAGGCTGTGCTTACTAAATCATGATCCTCGTTTTTCAGTCCTGCCCACTACTTATGCAAAGGTGTATTAAAGTTCAGATTCATACTCAGCTAGGAAGTTTCTGTTTTCCCTCATGTCAGTCAGTTGGATTTGCAAACTAATTGAAAGGTCTTGAATTTTTGTGTTATTAACAAATTGATTAAAAAACTTCCCTCTGGAAGATATTTTAAAAAGAGTTAGAAAGTTACTTCCCTGTAGAAGTGTACAGATAGTAGAGGTTTTTATGGGTGAGACTTCTACACTTCTTTTTGCAACAAAATTGCATGATAATGGAAACATTTTCAAACTTCTGTTTTTAAAATGCTCCCTCCATAAAATAATTTTATTTTAAAAAGGAATTTTTTCCTGCTTATTGTTAGAACAACATCTTTATCTTGAGGAGATGCATTGAATGCTTTTATTTTTCAAAAATATTGGCATAGTACTGGCAGGCCCTTTTCGTCACAGAAAAGGTCAGGAGATGTGGAACAACTACTTTTCTTTCATTGAAAGAAAAATGTAAATTTGACATGGGATAATCAGTGATCCCCTGTAGTATAAAAGACTTTCATGGTAACTCCCCATCTGTTTCCAAGGTATTGTAAAGATTCTAATATTGAAAGGTCTTGTTTTTATGCAATTACCACATTGATGACAATGTAGGACTTTGTGTGCTTTTATCTCCAGTTTATTTGCTGCACCAGTGAGTGATGTGGCATGCCCATGAGTGATCCAGTGACTAAATTTCAGTCTTGAAAATTAGTCTACCTTATCCTTAAGGTAATCTACTTCTTCAGTCTACCTTATCCTTAGATCCCTTTTTCCTAAGGGATTCTATCAAAGCAGCCACTTCATCAGTGGTTGCACTTGTACAGTTTTTCCACAAAACAGAACTTTATTTAAAGGAACAGTTTACTGTTGAGCAGCTGCCTTTTCTATTACATCTTTTTATCAGGGATTGACTAAAAAGTTGTTCTTTATGTACTTAATCATGTAAAAAAACCTAGCAAGTACCTTAAACTGAGACAGGTTAGGAACACTTGTAGTTCCAAATCTCCCACCACTTGTTCCAATATTTGTTTGTTCAAGCCTTCAGCATTCTTTTTCAAACTTCAGAGTGTTTTCTGTGAAAATCGTGAAATAATGGATTGAATATCACAGGACTTCAAACATAGCTGAAAAAACTTACAAAGGTTGTTCTTCATGTCCTGGATGACTAATTTCTAAATGCCCTGTGGCTCCATATGATTGTTAGCTAATGCCTAAAGGTACAATATGCACTGAAAAAGAGATTCATTGTTAGCAATAACACTTGTAAATTTGTATTTCAAATACTTTGATTGTTTTCAATTTTTTTGGCCAACTTTTTCTCAAATTCGACTACATTGTCAGTGATACTACCATGAAAAGTTGTTGATGAAGGACTTACTCTAGGAGCAGAAGTATCACCTCTGGAACTTGTCTGTTTGTGCTTGCATAATTTGTATTACCTTTGATCTGCATTGTTTTTTTCCAGACCCTTTTTGAGAGACTAGGTAATTTTCTGAAGGTTAGTTTAGTTGCAAATAGGTAATACAGTCCACAGATGTGCTTAATGGGGCACATGTGTCAGTATAATGAAAATGAAAGGAAGACTGAGGGTATCAGTGTCAACTTCCTTCTGCATTGAGAAGTACCCAGTCTTCCTCAAGGGTAGCTTGTGTTAGGTAAAAAATAAACAGTAACTAAAGCTTTCCTTGTTGTAACCCTGAAGCGTGCTTAACTTCCAGGTAGGAAGCCATTGCACCACAACATGTTTTATTGCAATGTAGCAACATGCAGTAAGACTAAGACAGTGCTTCACTTCCTCAGTGTGGTAATGGGCATGCTTCTTTGGGGCAGCTGCTGATCTCTGTGTGGAGCTGTGCTTCTGATCCAGAGAAACAAAGTTCTAGTTGTTCTGATAAATTTTACCTTTCTTGATTTTTTTCTTCTTTTTTTATCTATTTTTTTCAGAAGAAATCGAACACAGTTTCTCCACCCCCCTCCAAACAAACAAACAAACAAACAAAAAAGCAGGGAAAGATATTATGAATTAACAGTACAAAGATCTGGAAAACTATACCTGGGAGAACTTCTTTCCTTTTCCTTTGTCCTCAGAAATTTTGCTCTGTTGTGTACGTGCATTTATTGTGAAAATATGATGCCACTGTATTTTGATTATAATATACTAGAAGATCATAATAAAAGCTGTGATAAATAAACCAATTACTTTGATTGTTTCACCAGGCATGCTAAGCAATCTGTTATATATATACTAGCATTATTATGTCTCCTAACAAGAAGAGAATGTGATTTTAAATGTTCTTTAAAAATTTTTGTCATACTTTTCTGTTGTGGTCCCATAGCTTTCACTCACAGGATCTTCCAAGCTCTCTTGGCTAAGCTGAGACACGTCCTGGTCAACCTGAAAAAGTTGGTGAACTTTTGGATGAGTAGATGCAGAATAGTCTATTTTTTATGTGATTGAGGAAACTGAACATTACTTCTAGTCCTCTGTTTAGTGGCATGCTGTCTCATGGGCTCCATTTCAGGAGCTTAGTGGTGAGATTGATCTAGGAGTAAAATCTTGAATCCAGCATGTGTAAAGAACTAAATTGAATCAATTTTGTATTTCCTAGACTATTTTTCTTGAACAGGTCATACAGAAAAGAAGGTGCTGTTAGTCTTCACCCATTGTCTAAAAAGAGTAGTCTTGCTCTCTTTTCTGAAAGAATACTGCAGTAAGAGAATAGAAGATGCTGGGCATGGTTCAGGGTACAGTCCCAGGCCTAGCATTGCTACTCTGCTGCCCTTGCAGTCTATTTTCTCTTGCTGTAAAAGTGCCTTTATATATTGCATTTTCAGCACTAACACCTTTAAAGTAAATGTGTTCAAATCCTTCCTTAATTTGAAAGTAAATGCTGCATCACCAGCTGAATCTCTGAGAATTACAGAGCTGCATGATTTAAGTGCAATTGACTGCGTTACCTGCTAGCAGTTTGGAAGTCAATATTTTTTATAGTCCTTTTTTCTGTTGACATGAAAAAATGGCCACTTCTGATTGCACACCCCAGTGAGAACTTAGGCTTACGGATTTCAGAAAATTGCTGTTATCTGAAATGTCCCTTAACTGATGCCTGATGGATACCTTAATGCTTAGGTGTCAATATAATTGTGTAAGAAACAGGCTGTAAAGAAAACTGTGCTGCTAGCTCTACTCATCTGAGTGTAGGCAAAAATCTGCTCAGCAGGACCTTACTTGATGATGATGCAAGAAAAACTATTGGTGAATAACAGGCAGGCAACTTCATTCATAAATTACTTTTCTACACAGGTGGAAAGTGTTATCTTGAAAACTTTGCAGTGTTTGTATTGTTTTGTTCAAAAAATCTGTTTTAAAAAAGTTTTATAGGCAATTATTTTTTTCCCTTCTCCTCCTCCTAGTTTTGATGAGTATTTTTAAGCATATTTTACACTTTGGAGCAAGTGAAAGTGTAGTCTTTTACTGCAGTCTTTTCTGAAAATCCTATTGAGTTCTCTTTAAGTAAGAGAAACTTAATCATATATGGGGGTGTCTGCTTTATCCCATGCAGGTACCATTTTTGATAACTTAATGCTGTTTCACAGTGCAGTGGTTCAAACATCCTCTGAAAAGCAGTGAAGGGGAAAACCAAAGCATGACAAAATTGTTTTAGTAACAGACTGAAGTGTTAAGCACTGAAGAAAAAAGTTAAACATGCAGGTCTAAGCATCCTTCCATGTTGCTTAAAGCCCAAAAGCAGCTTTTTCTTGCTATCTATGCTTGCCTGCATAATAAACAAAATGTATTTTTTCATAGTTGGCATCATCTGTAACTGGCATCTAAATAGCTGAAATATCACACTTGCCCAGCTACCTAGTCCTAGAATGCTTTGTGCTCATGCTTAAATGCATTGAGAATGTTAATTCAGTGCATCTAGTGGTTCCAGAAAGTTCAAAACATATTAAGAAGAATAGTAGCATATTTTAAGTACAATATTTAAAGATACATTCCAAAGGTGTACTTTATATATGTATTTAACACTGAAAAAAAAAACAACTGAAAAGGAAGATTGAGAAATATAAATATTCACTAGACTATGCTATCTAAAGTGAATTGCATTCTGCATATCCTTGTCAGGCACACATTTTGACCTCAGAGAGATGTTGCAGGCCTCTGTGCAGTCCTTAGAGGAAAAAGTTGTTTGGAGAGCTGATAATTTGTGACTTTAACTGAGTGGTTAAGAATTTAATCTTCTTGGACAATAGATTTCCATTTTTCCTCAAGAAGTAAGCTCTCCCTACCAATGAGTTAGCTTTCATTTTTCAGACATGAAGGCATGTTTGGGAAAGCACCTTGGGAAATACAGAGCACCAGAAACTCTTAATGATCCTGGAACCAAGTAATCAAAATAAATTCAGGTTTTTTTCTTTTTATTTTTAGTACAAATCAGGTACAAAAAACAGAAGATGTTGCAAGATCAAGAGAAGAACTTAATTTTTAGTGTTTTAGAATAATTCTGAAATTATTTGTATGTGTATGAAATACATCAACAGCACCACAGCTGCCCTTCCTGAAGGTGACAGGAAAGAAAAATGTGATAAAGGTCAGACTGTCAGGCAGCCTATTATGAGCAAAACACTTTCCTAGGATAGAGCGTCGCCAAGGGTGGGCTGGTTCCACCTTGACATTACAGCGTCTGTCAAAAGGAAAAACAACTCATGACTCCAGGTAATAACTGAAGGTAGTAAAAACAACTCATTTGCCCTATTTCTTCCATCTCTAGGGGGAAAAATACATCAAGCTACCATGTAGCAATCATATTAAAAAGTTCTGCACAGTTGCCTCAAGCAGTTGGTTGAGGTCTTTTACTTTATTACAAAATACACAAAAGTAAAAGCTTATCTCTAAGTTTATGGAAGGAGCTCATGGTAAATATATTTGAATTTATTTGTTTTTATTCAGTGTTAAACATAGTCATATTTGGAGAAAGAGCAATAAAAATGGAACAGTGAAGATGTGTACCTTTAGAGGTAAATTTTTAAAATTCTCTTTTAAAATTTTTCCCTAATTGCAAAGGCTTCAGTCTCAACCTAAGAGTTTCAGCTTATGTTATTTTATTTCTTGCATGACTACCAGAAATGCCAAGCTACCTAGAACAGAGTGCAAATAGGGTAATTAAGTGTATTAAAAGTGCATTTGAGAAGGTGTGGTATTAGTGAAGAGAAGGAAAGAAGACAGTATGACTTTCTAACCCACTGTATTTTTAAATCTGATAAAAAAACCTCATGAGGTAAGCAGGGTTTATCTGTATAAAGTTACATGAAAGATTAACAATGGTTGCAGAAAGTTTTGTTAATATCATTTTGATAAAAGGAGTTTTCCTTGCAGACCTAGCTTTGAATGGAAATATTTTTGACATGACATTGATCAATGATTTTGGCGAATGTTATATCTGAAATATACCTAGATTTTTGAATTTAAACTGATGAATCAAAAGCTAGTAAGAAAATCTGCACAGCAAACTTGATCTCTGAAAACTGAGAAATAGCCTTCAAAGAAGACAATTCAACCCCATCTCACATTGCCATTTTCCTCTGATACCCTGTGTGCCACAAACTTACAGGAAACGGGGGGAAACTTACACCTTCAGGTAACTTGTCCTATAAGATGGAAGGCTTCAACAGCCACAAGTCTCAGGTGTCCATTTTGCTACTGATACCAATAGGATACACTTTCTTAACTACAATGCTTCAAAAATGTCTTATGTCTATTTGTTCATGATGCAATATTATTTTCACCCTTCAGTGACAATTCTTTTCTGCCCATGCAAATTTTGAGGTTTGTAGCATTTGGTACGTGACAGCGTTTAGCAGCAAATACCCATGCTTTAATTGGAGTGTTTACGTGCTTGTTATAAAAGGAATGTTAGTTTGATGCTGTCTTTGATGCTGTGTAGCTTTTGTCCTGCATAAAAACAAGACCTGAAAGGCTGACACAGGAGTCCTATTTAGAGCACGGAATGTGCTGATCACTTGAGACTTGACTGCATTGTTTCTTTACTGCCTAAGGTTGTGGTGATAATCCCATTGGCGGGAGGGACTGAAAGTGTCTGTCACTGCTAGTTGCAGATGTCTGGAAAGCCTACTGTTAGCAGCAAAAAATACCAGAAAATCTTGGCTTTTGTTATCACAGCGTCTGCTGTCACGTCATGGTCTCAAGAGTACTGTAAGGTTCAGGTGTCATTGTAAAAAGATAGTACCACTTTATTCCTATGAGAAATTAGTCATAGAAGAAAACCTTAGCTTAGGAAGTAGTACATCCATCCACAAACCCCAGAGTGGTATTTGAGTTAGAAAATGTCTTAAGGCACTGAGCTTCAAATACTTGGGAAAAACATCATACATGCTTCTTCGATGTTAGTCTGAGACCTTGTCAGCTCTTTTAGACGATACGACACCAGTGTTATATCAAAAAGGTACTGAACTATCTGATAAAATTATATCTGGCATCACCCTTAAAACACAAAAACCTTTACCAACTGGACGCAAACTGTGGTTCTAATGCTAAATAAGACAATCCCCAGGACAGACATCCTGCGGAAGTGAAAAGTCCTTGTTATCTCTTTGAAAGTGCCAGTTGTGAAATCTGAGATCAGTTTCATTAATGCATCCTGTGGACACACTAAAAACCCTCACCTATTAATGCACAATCTTGTAGTCTTTGTTGTCCAAGTCTTGCAAAATTTTAGTGAGCTTGAACAGTTTTCTTCTGTTTGTGTACAGATTAACCTGTGTTTCATTAACTTGAAAAAGAATTTATTTAAATAATATCCAAAAATACTCACCCTCTGTGCAGTAGAAATATGTTTGCTGAAACAGGTGATGGCAAGTAGAGCACACTCCTGTTTTATAATTAAATGTTGTAAATATCAGAATACCTTTGGCAAGAGTCAGCTGTTGTGTTAAAAAATCCTGCAATTGAAAGTAGTCAGACACAGAAGGAGTCATGCCTCTGTGAGGTTAGATGGTTAGATGTTTAGCACATGCCCCATTATTGAAAAAACAAATGGAAGCAAAGATAATTAACTTAGAGAATGTATAAATGTTTACACCAAAAATATTAAGACTGGTGTAACTGAAGTGTTAATGGAAGAATGTATTAAAGCCTTAGAAACAGCCAAGCAAGGATATGGTATGTATTAATTGCTACAGAATGCCGTATATAGTTTTTCATTCATATTCCTTTATAGTGTCATGTGTTGACATTGGCTGGATGCCGGGCACTCACAAAAAGTTGCTTGCTCACTCCTCTCTGCTGCTGGGCAGGGGAGAGAAATGTAACAAAGGGTTCATGAATTGACATAAGGACCAGGAGAAATCACTCATCAAATATCATCGGGGTAAAACAGGCTCAAATTAGAGACATAAAGTGAATTTATTACTAACACAACCAGAGCAGGATAATGACAAGTAAAAAAAGCTCTTGAAAACACCTTCCGCTCCCTGCTTCCTCCTTCCCAAGCTCTACCTCTTTATCCCAGTGGTGCAAGTGGACAGGGAATGGGGATTATGGTAAATTCATCAGCCATGGTTTATCCCTCTGCTCAGCGGGTGGAGTCATTCCATGGGGACCCTCCCACGGGAGACAGTTCTCCGTTAACTTCTCTGATGTGAGTCCCTTTCAAGAGCAGCAACTCCCTGTGAGCTGCTGCAATGTGAGTCCCTCCCATGGACACACAGTCCCCCCAAAACTGCTGCAGTGTGGATCATTCTTTCGTGGGGTGCAGTCCTTCAAGGAGATTCCACAGATCTCTCATGGAACCACAGGCATTCCCCTCCTTTCAGGCATTCCCTTCCTCTGGTATGGAGCTCCTCTGCAGGCTGTGGGTGGATCTCAGCATCCCCATGGACCTCCATGGGCTGCAGGGGCACAGCTGCTTCACCATGGACTGCACCAAGCAAGGGCTGCAAGACAATCTCAGCTCTGATGCCAGGAGCACCTCCTGCCCCCTCTTCACTGACGTCAGTGTCTGTAGAGTTGTTCCACTCACATGTTCTCACTCTGCTCTTCTTTGGCTGGAATTGAAAATGTGCCAACAATTTTTTTTAAATTTCTTCTTAAATATGTTATCACAGAGGCCTTACTACCATTTATAACTGGCTCAGTCTTGGTCAACAGCACACCCATCTTTGGAGTCACCAGGAGCTGGCTCTTTTGGACATTCCAATAGCTTCTCAAAGAAGCCACCTCTGTGGCCCCCCTGCTACCAAAAAAACTGGCGGTACAAACCCAACACAGATAGCAAGAAGGGAAAACTTGCAATATTATTGTTGTCAAATTGAGAGATCTGGAGCCATAAAATGTTCCTAGAGGAAATGAAAAGAACCACAAGTCTTGGGCATTTGCTCCAGCACTGTCCACATTAAAGGATTATGTTTAGTACATGCCCCAGTCAGTGTGAAGGAGTCAATCCAAAAGAAATCAAGATGAGAGCTGCATAGACAGCAGTGTTGGTCCTCCATGGTGAGCCCAAATGATTCTCGCCAGGCTGCTTAGGTGTTGTAGAACTGTAGAATCATGGAATGGCTTGAGTGAGACATTAAAGATCGTCTAGTTCCAACCTGCCTACCGTGGGCAGGGACAATTTCACTGAGTCTGGTTGCTCAGAGCTTCATCCAACCTGGCCTTCAACACTTCCAAGGATGGGACATTCACATCTTCTGTGGATAACCTGTTCCAGTGCTCACCACTCCCCTAGAATTTCTTCCTAGGGTCTAATCTAAACCTGCTGTCTTTCAGTTTGAAGCCATTCCCCCTTGTCCTGTCACTGCACACCTGTTGCGGTGTCATATAATGGTTTACCCCAGTACCTGGGCCCCTCCCCTGAAAATTCCCTCCCAGGTGTGTCAGTCACCTCTCCTTTCCCCAACCTGACCCCTGCCGAGCTCTGTCTCTCAATCCTGGAAAATTCCAGAAAGGCATCGAGTGGTTGGGCAAATTCAAAAGATGCCCCTTACCCCCTGGGGGGGATTGGGCCATCCAGGTGTCCTTTGTCCCTTGGAACCTCCTCTCCTGTACTTGGTCGGTAAGCTTCCCCCCCCGACCCCTACCCCTCTCCCCCAGGTAAAAGGACGAGTAGACCACGCAGTCGGGAGTTCTGTTGGAGCTGTTGCTAGACTCAGAGGCCTGCAGGCGAGAATAAAAACTCTGGATTAAAACTCTCCATCAGAACCGACTCCTTTCCTTCACCTTGCCTTAAAGCTTCTCTGGCAGAGGGAGACCTGAAGAGCGGACCCTCTTTGAGAAGAAAACTCCATTCCACGGCCACCAGAGCTCCAGCATGCCTGAATTTGTTTTCACGTGCCCAGCTGCAGCATCCAGCTAGCCAAAAGTGTCTCTGGGGTGAAACACCAGAGTTGCCACTATTTGGTTCAGCAGCAGGGCCAGACAAGCCAAGGCACATCCCATCAGCAATATTGGTAATAATATCAATACATGCCATTGTAAATATTCCCTTTCCATCTTCCTTTTAAGGCTCCCTTTAGGTACTGAAAGGCTGCAACTAGGTTACCCTGAAGCCTTCTCCTCTCCACATTGAACAATCCCAATTTTCTCAGCCTTTCCTCATAGGAGAGGTGCTCCATCCCTCTGATCAACTTGATGGCCTCATCTGGACTTAATCCAACAGGTCCATGTCCTTCCTGTGAGACCTGTCCTGTCCTGTGGGACCCCAGAGCGGATGCAGTGTTCCAGGTGGGCTCTCACCAGAGCAGAGCAGAGCAGAGGGGCAGAATCCCCTCCCTCCCCTGCTGCCCACGCTGCTTTGGATGCAGCCCAGGACACGTTTGTCTCTCTGGGCTGGGAGTGCCCAAGGCTGGGTCATGTCCAGCCTCTCACCCACCAGCATCCCCAAGTCCTTCTGGGCAGGGCTGCACTACATCTGTTCATCCCTCAGCCTGAAAAAGAAAAAGAGAAACCATACATTGGTACTTCGCAGAATGCAACTGCATGCACAATGTATTTGAGATAATTTTGTTTAATGAATCACCTCCCTCTTCTGCAACATCTTGCGTTGTTTTGCTACACTAACTTCCCACAAATATAGCAGTGAGTTAAAAGCCTTGCCATGACTGTTGGCATTTTAGCAGAGTGGATGATGACTGGAGAGCATTTTGCTTTGTGTTGTCAAAGGCAAGTGGTGCTACCAAGAAGGAAGTCTTTCAGAGGATCATTTCTTGCATTGCAGGCAATGCTAGTTCTGAAACAGTTTGGTTTTAGTGTCTTTCCTTTATCTCAGACAGATGTTCTAGCTGTGCAACTGCATTACAGAAAATTTAGGAATGCTGCTTTCTGTGTAAAAGTGGAGCATGCATCAACAAAAGTTCTAACTATATAAAAAATAATAAAGCATATGTATATGTATTGATGGTAGTAATTGCTGGAAGGAGGAGAATGAGTACCTAATCAGGTAGTGGTTTATGTAGGACAGAGTGTGAAAAGTGAGAGCAATGAGCCTTTGGCTGGTGAAAGTTTTTGTACTGTAGAGAATTGAAGGCTGTGGCAGGGATTGCATAAAACATTGTAAAAACTGGCTAGTGGTGGCATAGCATAGAATGATCCAAGAGGTGACAAATGTGCTTCTGCAGCCATGGACAGCATTGGAACTGTAAGACTATCAGCCTTGAAGCCCTCTTACACAAGCTGCTTGTAGCTGCACAAGTTAGTAACTATCAAGCTAGTTGGAAAAGTGTCTCCAATACATTTTTAGCAAGAAAACAAAAACATAAACTTCCTCGCAATGGAAATGGGGGAAGAAAACATGATGTATAGAGCTAGAGCATAGAAAGACAAGGCTGCAAAGTCTGACCTCATGGGAAGCTGGAGCTACAGAGCATCCTTTGGCTGAAGGATGGTATGTGTCAGTCACTGATCCAACAGCCTGAAAATGTAATGTGGAAATAGCCATTTCCCAGCAGGTTGGTACTTTTGCAAGTATTGAAGGAGAATCTAAGAACTTGAATGAAATGAGCCCTGCAGTGCACTATGATGGCTAGGAAAGTCTAAGTAATCCCTTGTTCCTTGTAGGGATGACTACAGCTAGGATGATAACATCTAGAGTTATTAACTTCAATGCTTGAGCAGGAAGTCTGCTTGTGCAGTCAGAAACTTGGGATGTGCAGTACCTTTCACTCCTGAGGCTGATTAAAGTATTTGTCAACAAATGATGCCTGTGTGTTTGAAGACCTACGTTCTGTTAATTGTGACTAGCAATGTAACAAGAGCTTGGCTTTTTTTTTACTCAATGCCTATTTTTATATCTTCATTAGGAGATCATATGGTACATCAGAAAGGGATTGGTATTCAGAAGCTTGTTCCTTGTTCTGGACTTCTGGTATTTTTACACTTATTTTTCAGGGGATTTACTCTGAGTTACTCTGAGTCTAGCTTGATCCCCTATGCCAAAAGTCTCCACCACACAGGTGGTTTGGAGATATCTAAAGATGAAATGTTTAAAGGCTGACTAGACTTTGTTCTGAAAGAGAGACTAATTGCAATGCCCAAGGCATTTGTCCAGTGTACAGGGAAACCATCCTGTGTAAGCAAACTGTTCAGTAGAATGAGTTAAGGGAAGGGCTTCAAAATTTTTCTGAAATAGCTGGTGTAGATTTAGCATAAAGGGAGCAAATTTTCTTTTGCCTTTTTAAACTGCTCTTTCAGATTAAAAGGTGAAATTTGCCTTCTCTCCTCTTTTTAAAAACATCTTCTAAATTAGGTCTTCCATTGTAAGTAGTGGATAATTTTAAATGATTCTGAGTAAGGCCTCTTTGGTAGCTCTCCGCCTTTGTTGACAGATCTGTTCCTCTAGGGACAGTCCTCACATGAATTTTAATGGCAGTGCAATTTTTCAGACTACTGAGGACTTGGCCCTCAGACTCAGTATCTCAGGTCACACTTCAGCATTATCCCAATTCTCAGAGTCATTTGCAAAGCTGCCTGCTATGCTTGTACTTATCCATGACTAGTCCTGCTGAAGTCAGAATAAAATTAAATGGGCATGTAAATCTTTGCAGAATGATGTCCTGAGGCTGGAAGGACCTTAAATAGATTGATTTTAGGATACGTTTTCCCACTCCTTTACAGGAAAAACCAGATTGGTCCTGCTGGAGCATACTGCCAGTATGAGCATGGTGTGCTCTCATTCTGAACTGTGTGGGTCCCATAACCACAGCCAGCTCTGAAATGAAATCCACACCATATAGATCTGTCTGCAGGGCAGGATGAATTAACACAGATTTGTTGAAAGGGGATGATTGCTCCCAATTCTGATACAAGTGTGAAATCTGATACAAGTGTGAAAAGTGCAATTTTAAAACAGGCTGCAAATGATGACATAGATAAAACCTTTAATATATCAAGACCAACAATGGCTTAATAAGAACTCTTTGGTGATAACTGTTTACACCATCATAGGCTTGCCTTTAATTTCTGTTATAATTCCCTAAGATTTCCATTCTTTCTTATGTTAGTCTGAAGGAAATGTCGGCTTCCAGAATGTATATTCTGCTCTATGACCTTTACATACTGACACACAAATGCCAACTGACTTAATTTTTGCAAATGTACTTTAGCTAGTGAAGCTATCTATAGAAACATTTAAGTGTATGTTTTTTGCAGGACATAACATTTATGTTAGGATCCATTCTTTCTCTCCTGCTTTTCCCTCCTACTGTGTATTATGCATTACTTGGTGTTCATGAACTGTTATATCTTCATAAAAACATCTTATTTGAATCTAAACCTTAGATTACAGAGAGGTCAGAAAGATGCATCATTAATATTTTAACTATAATTGTTATAAATGCATGTCTTGTTATAAATGCAGGTTACTGAATTTTCTTAGTCACTTTTGTATCCATTATGTGTTTGTTTTGCTGATGTCTGTTCCTTTGTAAGAGTTCACTTCTAATGAATAAACATTCTTTAGCCACAACAATTGCAAAAAAAACCCTCAAAACCATATTTTTATACAGGTGTTAGAAGATACAGCTCAGAGATGATATAGTAAAGTTAAACAGCATTAACAAAAATATGATATAGTTTCCTGAACCATTGGAATCAGTGCTGGAATGAACTTAAAATTTTCATGTAATTTTCTACTAGAAAACTAAACATAAATTAAGAACAAGCATATTCATGAACTAAATGTTACCTTCATGCAGAATTTTATGTCCTGATGGCTAAGGTACTGAAATATGTTTGCAATTTATTTGTCATCTCCTTACGCTACAACTATAAAAGGTTTTATTACATTTCAAAAATATTTAAACTGTGCTAGAATTGAGTTATTGTGCTCTGAAGTCAAGTGACCACTAGCTGGCAATGTTATACAGCTCTTTCTGTTACAGATTCATTGCATAATACATCATGGTTTGACTCAAGACCTTTAATTTTAAAAATAGAAAAAGAAATTGGATTTTAGTAGGGCTGGGCACTTCTGAATATTTCACCACTCAGGCTCCAGTGCAGATTAGCAAGAAAATAGGAAGGGCAGTGGACAGAAATAGTTTCTAAAGTACCTATAACCTTTGCTTATAGGATTTCTTTTGTTTCTCTGATTCAGGGTTTTTAGTTTTAATTTTGATTTTAAATGTCTTTCACTTACCTCAGACCATCCAGGGTGTTGAAAATGAAACTTATATAATGATCTGCATATAGTCTGGACAGTGCTGTCAGCTCTTTGAAACTCCAGTGTAGGTGTCCTTCATTGCACTTATTTCAAGTGCATTTTCTTCTCTTTTAAATGTCCTAAAACTGTATTATTTCCTGCCTATCCACTATCCTTTGCTTCCTAAGGCATAATTTCATGTCTTCTTTGACTATTAATCAAGGAAGACAAACAATCAAAAATTTAGGGTACTGAGGATGGCTACCAATGGCAGGACAAGTGGACTACATTTCTATGCTCATGCACCAGATTCACCCACTGCCATTATTCACTGTATTCTTTTATTGCTACCAGATCTCTTTCTTGTAAGTAGGTGGAGTCTCACACATGTACGAAACACAGTGGTCAGAATCTATTATTTCCTAATATGAAAAAAAAAAGTAAGTGAAGGAAGCACTTGGATAAATAAATTTTAAAACAAACAAACAAAAAACCAAAAAACGATCCTAGTAATTTGCACTGTAAAGTCATATATTTTATTCTGGAAAAGGCCAGACTGGGGAGCAGAAAGGTGACATCAATCCCTGCTTTCAATTCTGAGAGTATTATGGAAGAGAAATCATGCTTGTGTCAGAAATTATTTAATGCACGTTTATTGCATGAAGAGTTTTGAGATTTTTTGTATCTGTAAGATTTTTGGAAACATATTGTTTGCCATTTGTTCAGTTAGCAAATAGTCTTGTGCAGGCCTTGTATTTGCTTTTCTTACTCTAGTCAATGCTGCCATTTACTAACTTCAGAAATAAGTAAAGAACAAGGCCCTGGTGAAGAAAAAATTGTTAAAAGGAAATAAAATAGAATCATTTTAACAGAGGCATTTAGAAGACAGAGGTGCAGAAGGAGGATGTCTTGAAGTCAGCTTCAGCATGGAATAAGTTCAGCATAAAGAGCCAATAATTTCATAGAGTGCAATTCTTTGCTAGTCCAAAGTGGTGGCCTAGCACCCTCTTAATACAGGGGGAAATCTGGGCCACAGTGACTGAAGTCATCTACTAAAGGATTCCTATTGACATAAATATTCCCCTGCTTTGAGAAAATTGCTACCTTTAGAGGGAATAGATATGTGAAAAGCACAACTGTACATTAGACATAGCAAGCTTTTATCTGAAAATAAAATGGGACTTCCAGCCAGCGATTTGCCTAGTGGAGTTTGGCTACAATTGGGATGCTAGCAAGAAGGCTGGGGTTTTGTATTTAATTACTTCTATATTTCTTGGGTTTTCATGCTATTGATACCTGCCAACCAGTCTTTAATATGAAAACTCTTTCTTTGATCATAGACTCTCTGTCCTTTTATCTTTTATCTGAAACATGCATTCTCTCTTAGGAGAA
Source organism: Motacilla alba alba (assembly GCF_015832195.1). NCBI lineage: Eukaryota > Metazoa > Chordata > Aves > Passeriformes > Motacillidae > Motacilla > Motacilla alba. Next base: position 47,583,838 of record NC_052046.1, read on the forward strand.
ACTGTTCCCTTTAGAAAAGTTAATCAAATGTTTAGGAATTAGGAAATTAGGAAACTGTTAAGTCAGTATATGTCTTTCTGTGCTGGATAAATTTTCAGGTAGTGCTCACTGACAAACAAAAGAGCAAGCTGGAGCTCAAATTGTGAAAAGTATGCTTTTCTTCCTGCATAAGCATTCATTAAGGATGGAAGCTTTTTAGTGAATGACAGAAAAGCTTTCTTTCTTACTAATATAATATAACTCTATTTTTCTAATATTTAAAATGGTCTCAATTTATAGTAATTACAAAGATTTTTCTGACACCAGGACACCTGAGGTAAAAATCTTCTCCATTTCTAGATGCTGGGATTTGTTTATATTTTTTTCTGAGGATGTGCAAAAAATCTATGCTAATGATCTCAAACTGTAGCAGCACTTAAAACTGAGACACATACTCCAGTTTTTTTGAAGTTAAAATAGTCTGCTCTCATGGAACCGACCACAAAAGAGATCAAGCCTAAACAACATGTTGCTAAATTACATTCTTAAAGTAGTGTGCTGGGCAAAAATTGCTATTACAGGCTAGACGAGTTTTATATCATCATAAAATGGCAAATGTAGTCATCCTTTGATACCCAATACCTTCTAGCTTACTTCTCTTCAGATCACTGCAGCTGCAAAAAAAATTACTAATGCTAAATTAGTATTTTGAATTTCTACTTTCTCTCAGCCAGGTCCCTAAGGCGGCACCTTCTCTGAAATGGTGGCATGACAGCTAATCAGAGAGTTCATGAAAAGATGTTGTTTTGAGAGGTTGCTGAAAGAATGAGGAGTTTGCCAGAGGTATCTTAGCAAAAATGACATGCTCAATTTGGCAAAGACCTGGGCCAACAGGCACAACAAAATGGGTGGAATTATGGTGATTATACGTTGAATGCTGTTGCATTTATTAATAACAAATGTCTGTTACTGATTTGACACCAACTGTAGTTCTTCACTATTTTGTGGGTGTTCTTCTGGATTTAAAACAAAAAAAAAAGAACGGAAGTGCGGCAATAAGGGATCTTTTAATTTAAAAAGTTATCAAAATTTCAGAAGGAGCATGTCATCTATACATGCTGTTCTCAGAGAAGTCCACATTATAGTATAGTTCTACTTCTATAATGTTTCTGGATTTAGTCAGGGTTTTTTAACTGTAAGGATGATGATGAATGATGTTTATTGTAGACATTGTCTTGGAAAGGCCAGAAAATGGAATAAAAACAAGAAAGGCTGTTTATTTCTGAACTTCTTACCCTTTTAATCTTTTTTACTGCAACAAGAACTTAGACAGATGCAAAAATGATGTTGAATGATTGCTGTCTGGATTTTAGTGTGTTGTGCAGCTATTTAACTTGATGGAAGACTCTGTTCTAACAGGAACCATGCCATTTGCACATTTGCTTTATTGAAATATAGACCTCAACAGTGGGCATAAGTTATGTAAGCAAACACGTTCCAATGCACAAAATTATGTTAGTGGTTGTCATTTCTGTGAAATGTAATTGGTTCAGATGGTCTTATAATTTCCACACTCTGCTTGACTGCACCTGATCAGTTTCTGAGTAGATTTTAGCAATATCAAATCTTATTTAAAAACGTTCCTTTGCAATTAAACTGTTTGCTGTACCTGGTAAAGAAGTAAGATTTTTCTTCTTCTTCTTTCTGTTTTGAACACGAAAATATGATAATTAGAAAATGTTGTTTTCATGGCTTGAGTCAGAAATCTTACCAGCTAAAAAATATTGGAAATTTTAAATGATGTCTTCAGATATGACTATCCAGTTTCCATTTTATTTTATAATCTGTTCAACATCTAAGATTACTTGATACTTCCTCTGTGCTTTTGCATTTCTAAGGATTGTTTTATTTCTCACTTGCAGCTGACCACACATACATGAGAAAATTCAGTGAAGAGTCGAGAAAAGAGAGAGTTTGCTGTAAATTGAGAGATTCCAGGAAATATTTGGCTGGTAAAAGAGAAAGAGAAGGAATTGTGATTTACAGATATCTGCGAAGGGACAGGTGTCATCTAAGAAATATATGAGAAGAAGAGATTGAAGTTATAAAAGACCCAAGTTTTGGGAGTTGAAATTAGATGTATTCAGATTCAAAATGAAGACTGTCACCAATGGCAATAAAGTTGTCTAACAACACAGTGGCTGATAAAGTGTATTTTCTGTTCAATTTATTTGAGATTTAGGATTTTTTTGGATGTTCTTTAATAAAGTGAGCCCTTAGGTTCATGGCCTGTACCATGGTATAGACCCTAGGAGCATAGTAGTAACTGTCAGTAGTTCCTTCTGCTCTTATAATCTAAAATTTCTCATGAATAATACCACTACTCTGCCGTTCTGGGATAAGATTTAATATGCCATTATCTTCTGATTTTTTTTTTTTTTTTTGGTACAACACTCCCTATCAGAGCTAAATTTTAAAGGACTGCTATTGATTGCACTTTCAAAAATACATTTCTACATAGCATCACATGTGGGATAAAGAATAGGGCCTATCATCTGGGCTGTATGTGGACAGGATGTATTTTACTGAGCTGCCGATCTTTTGAGCGCAGCTTAATTAAAAAGTCTGTGTCAGCAGACTGAGAGTGTGGACTGCACACCCCATGAGCTCAGGTGAACCTATTTCATTACTAAATGTAAGGGCCAGGATTTTCAGCACCTTTGCTGTCATCACGTCTGAGTTATGATGAAGGAATGAGCACAAGCCTGCAGCATGCAGGAACAGCTTCTCTTGAAGCTGTGTCCACCTAGTGTATGGGGAACAAGGGAAACACCAGGCAACATATCCTCTTTTAGAATTTGTAACATTTTGGCTTGACTGATGGGTGCTGTGTGATAGATGATAACAGTCCAAAGAGGAGATTTTCTTCTGTGGCCGCCCTCAAGGGTAGAAAATTGCTGAATTCATGAGATGCTTTGCATTGATTGAAATCTGGTTCCTGGGTTGGATTCTGTGGCAAAGGCATCCTATTTTAGGGGCTGATAGTCTTGCATAACACAAACCCAAAGTTAATAAAACATTAGTTTATTCATAGCTTTTCCGTTGTGACAAGCTGTCTGAGGACCTGGGCTTCCTGGCCATCCTGAGGTAAAATCCTGAAAGAACAAATGGTGGGATGAGGTCTCAAAATTTTTTCACATAGGTAAGGTAAAGATGCAATTATATATCAATAAGGATGGAAACCACCCTTTATCTCCTCTGGAAATGTGGACTTTGTCAGCAAATTTTTTTGAAGGCCTGGAAGGGCTTAGCTTATTTAATATTTATTAGTTGTTTGCATCTGTATTACTGCTTAAAATTTATTTGCTGAATGTATTGAAATAATCAAAAGTAAATTAATTTATGACTGAAAATAGTTTCTTGTTTTTATGGTTTTTCGTTGTTGTTGGTGGTGGTTTTTTTTTCTTTTCTTTTCCTTGCCCTATTGCTCTGCCAAGGATTTTCAGTAATTAGTTAAGGGTTAATGTGGAAAATAGATTTTCAGATGCACTTGTTTCAAATTAATATTTGGCTTTTGGAAGTCAGTGGTGCTGATGAGACTGATTTATCTGGGAGCAACTGAGGAGATATTCTGTACTTTTCATAATTCCAATTAAGTTTGTAATTGTGAAACCCTGGAAGATATTAAATTAGTGGTTACAAAATACTTGGTACACTTCATGGCTTGTTTTTGTGGCTCTTTACTGTGCTTGGAAAAATTCAGGAATGCATGAATTTTTCACATTTGAATTGAATACCAGAGGTCACACCTATTTGCCTAATTATTTACTGAAGTATAAATTTCATGCAAACAATAGTTTATTGAACTCTTAAACTCTCAAAGTCATTAACTTGAGTGAAGGTGTGAATATATATGAAGGGATCCTGCCTGTCAGTATACATCTTTATCTGTTCCAGATGAAAGTTTTATAGTGTTCCTTCTAATGCATGAGATGTAGAAAAATGAGAGCAATGTATAATTAATCTTGAAATAAAAATTTTCATAGATTTGTAAGTATAGATGCATTTTGGATTTATTATAGCTATCAATAACTCTCTGATTTTGCAATACAAAAGTAATGGTTGTTTGCTTTTGATCTTGTCTTAGTTTTTTTTTTTTTTTTGTTCGAGGGAAAATTATTTTTTTTAATATTTCTATTGGAAGATAGCTTTTATAACTGTCACGTTCACCACATTCATCCCTCTTGAGAGTTTAGTGTAATCAGGAATGAATTTGATCACAGTGATGTGAATTTTAAGACAAAATATAGAGAATAACCTGTTCCTTTTCCCCTTGCAGTTTTCTCATTTAGATAGGAAAAATATTCTTTTCTTCCCTCTAGTGAAAAAAGATTTTTGTGTTGAATTTAGAAATTGTGTTCAATAATATACCGGGTAGTTCTTCTGGTGGTATTTTCAAGACATATGAGATATTTTTGTTAATCTCTAGGATGACAGAAGTTGCAAAATACCTCTTTTTGTATACATTAAGGTCTGCTTTGTTCATCCTGAGTATCATCAAGATTAGGAGATTTATTTATTCTTCGTGCTTTTCTGCTCAACCTGGGATCTTTAAAATAATATGAGACAAGTTAACAGAAAAGATAATAAAATGAATGGAAATTTTCTCACAATGCTAATAGTAGTGCTAGTAGTAAGACGTACATTTATTGTAGTTATTATTTTAGAGGAGTATGTTATCATAAAATCATGAAACAGTCAGCCACTGATATAAACTGTTAATATAAAGCATATAAATATTTTTCCATTGTTTTCCAAGGTAGAATTTTTCTACAAGGTGCTCTTTGTATGGTATTAACTTAACTACACAATCAAACAAAGCAGAGAAAATAACTCTTGCAGGCTGCATATAAAGAGTGGTAGTTTGACTGACTGTAAGAATGACATTGGGATGTCTGAGATTTTTCTAGGCCTAAACATACTGTCTTCCAAAGTGACCAGTGCATTACACATAGTCATTTGCAAACTTTTCAAACTGTACTTCTTTACTGTCTGTTTTATTCTTGGACAAGAAATAATGCACTTGTGAATAAATGTCCCACCAAACCATCAACCTACAGTGTTTTCCAGACTGCAGCTGTTTATGGTATTGATTATTTTGTGTCTGATTTCCAGAGGAATAAGCTTTTACTGTAGCTGTGAGAAACAACGAAACTGGTGTTTTCCTTTCTGCTTTGAGTGAATTCAATGTCAATTTTCTGAAGACATATACAATTCCAGAGGGAGGTTTTTTAAAAATTTATTTTCCAGAATAAATGAGAATCCTGTCTTTCTTACAATTTAAGCCAAAAGTGAATTTTGATTAGTGAGCTCTTTCTGGAGGCCCATGAGTTTGGAAAGCAGTTTGAGCTGGTTTGAGAAGTAATTAAGAAAAATCTTGCATTTTGGACTTGATTTAGCTTCTCCCTGTGAAGCAATTGGCATCTGCAAGATGAAGTGTTTTCCTCACCAATTGTATTGCAAGTGGCCAGCTTCTCCAGCAACATCTATCCCACAGTTGCCTTCTATGACCACAATGGCAGCCAGATATATGTAAGAGATAGATTACCATCACTTAAGTCTCTGGTGACACCTACTCCAAGCAGCTGTTGACTTCACTGGCAGAACCTGCTTTCTTATCCATAATGTGTGTATGAATTCCAGTTCTGGCAACTAAGTAAGACCTTAAGAGAAGCAGTCAGCATTTATCTCTCATCAGAAGGAAAAAATAGGAGATCAGCCTTAATTCTTAATACCTCTATTAGTAAGAAAATTGCAGTGATTTCTGATTAGTCTTTTAACTTTAATTATTAGGACATACATATCTAACATTTTTTTTCCCATTGTGAATTTCCTTAGGCACATTGTTGTTGAATACTTTCCTTCATTTGGAAATACCATTGGTTCTCATGGTTTGGTCGCATATCACCTTTGTGGAAGACTTTCAACCTGATATCCTGGAACTGGATTTTGTTGAGATTACAACAATTACAGAATGAGTCACATTGAAAGGGACCACAGCTGGCCATCCGGTCCAATCTCCGTGCTCAATCAGGGCCATCCTAGAGCACATGGCACAGGACTGTGTCCACACTGTTCTTGGTAATCTCCAGTGAGGGAGACTCCACACCCTCTCTGGACAATCTGTTCCAGTACTTGGTAACTTGCACAGTAATGCTCCTCTTTGTTTCCAGGTGGAATTTCCTGTGGACCAGTTTGTGCCCATTGCCTCTTGTCCTATTGCTTGGTGACACTGAGCAGAGCCCAGCTCCATCTTCTTGACACCCTGCCTTCAGATACTCACAGACATTGATCAGGTCCCCCCCCTCAGTCATCTTTTCTCAAGGCTGAACAGGCCCAGCTCTCTCAGTCTTTCCTCATAAGAGAGATGGTCCCTAGTCCAATAATTTATCCTCGTAGCCCTGCACTGGACCTCTTCCAGGACCTCCATGTCTGTCTTGTACTGAGGAGCCCAGAACTGGACCACTTCCTTCAGCCACTTCCTTCCGCCACTTCCTTCCTTCCGCCATTTCCTTCCACCACTTCCTTCCTTCTGCCACTTCCTTCCTCCCTTCCTCCCTTCCTCCCTCCCTTCCTCCCTCCCTTCCTCCCTCCCTCCCTCCCTTCCTTCCTTCTGCCACTTACTTCCTTCCACCACTTCCTTTCGACACTTCCTTCCAACACTTACTTTCTTCTTCCACTTCCTTCCTCCCTCCCTCCCTTCCGCCACTTCCTTCCTCCCTGCTTCCCTGCCTCCCTGCCTCCCTGCCTCCCCTGTGGTCTCCTCTGTCAGAGATTCCTGATCTCCAGTCGTGTCGGTGAAGACTGATGCAAAGAAGGTTTTCTAGAAGGCACCTTTGCCTTCTCTGTGTCCTCTGTTCCCAGGGTTTCCCCTCCATTTAGTAATGAGCCCACATTATCTTTTATTTTCCTTTTGTTTCTGATGTGTTTGAAGAAGATTTTCTTGTTGTCTTTGACATCCTTGGCTACATTTAATTCCACATTCTTCATCTACTTTCCATTTTGCAAATTCTCTATATTCATTCCAAGTGGCCTGAGTGCTTCCATCCCCTGTGCACATTTCCTGCTTAATGCTTGAGTAGTGACTGGAGTTCCTTGTTCATCCACACAGCATTCTTGTCCCATTTGCCCCATTTTCTTACTTGTGCAGTCAAGAATGAAATATCTTTCTTGCTTCAGTTGCTTTTCTTTTTAGAGTCAGAGTCATCCACAGGGTATGGAAATGGGTGTCTTCCAGCCAAAATAGTCTTTCTAGAATCAGCCTTGAAACAGCCTTAAAAGAACTGGAAAAATAAAATTTAAGTGCAGGAATGTGAATCCTGAGGAAGAAAGAATAGGAGAATATTTCTCAAACACTAATTTTTTGTGTGTGTTTTCTGACAAAAATATTGGTCAACTGAACTTTAGAGTTTTATTGGAAAACACAAAATCACAGGCATCTCTAAAGAATGAAGAACGTTAACTGGCCTTTTATGACACCTTTCATAGTCCCTTGAAAATTTTTTTTCCAATTTTGGGAATATTGTGTTGTAAATTCCACTATAATCACACATTTTTTCTTCATGTCTGTTTTGAGCTGTTCAACATCTGCTAAAGCTCCCTCCCCTGGCTCTCAAATTCTTTTTAGAATTTCCAGTTTTATTTAAAAGTGACATTATAGTTGCAAAAGATTCTAAATTTAGAGCTTGAAAAAGACTTGAGGGAATGAGCATGGACTATTTCTAAAGAAATAATCTGCACTTCAGCAGTGTGTGTAAGAGATTTAGATAATTAATTTGTTTCTAAGGTTTTGACCCTAATCAGGAAAAGACCTGTTGGAATCCCTTTTTACTTCCTTTCAAGGGCGATGGGTCTCTAATACCACATGGATTGTTATTTCTTAGCATGACTTTTCAAAATCACCATGAAATACCTTATATAAGTTTCTCTCTAAGTGAAAAGTTTCAAATAGTTATCTTTCATAAGGAAATAGAGAAACTCATTCCCAGAGGATTCTTCCATATTTCTTTAGCTCTTGAAGAAGAAGCAATCAGCAATACCTAAGTATGTCTGCAAGGCACTGAAGAGAAAAAAGTCTCCACATTTTTGACCCCATCTTTTAAGTGGAAAATAGAAAAGATGGGATTGCTTTAAAGGAATCAGACAATACCTTGCTGAATATCTCAGAGTCTCTTTTTCCTCTGGTATTGTCTCTCCATGTCAAGTCTTGCTCCCATCATGCATCTTAGACACCTTTGTGAGGCACAGCTTAATGAAAGTGTGAGTTGGTTATGAGTATTTTTGACAAAAACATTTTAATGGGGCTTTAGCAGGTGTGACTGAATTTTCAGAAAGAAAGCCCATTGGATGTAGTCTTGTATTAAAATCACAAAAAAAGAGGCAACAGTACTTACTTCTTATACATCACTCAAGTTCAAACCTCACCTCAATTAAATAACTATCTGTAGCAAGTGAAGTGCTTCTAAAAAGAAAATATTAAATGAAACTCAGTCCAGGATAGAGAGTGAGAAAATTTGAAGTTGCCATGGTTTAACGCCAGCCATCAACCCAGCCTCATGCTGCCACTCACTCACTCCCCCACCAAAAAGGCTGGGGAGAGAACCAGAGGGGCAAATGGCAGAAAACTCATGGGTTGAGATAAAAACACTTAAATAGGGGAATCAAAAGCTCTGCACACAACCAAAGCAAAACATGGAATTAACTCCCTGCTTCCCATGGGCTAGGAGGTGTTCAGCCATCTCCAGGTGAGCATGGCCCCATCCCACATACTGGTTACTTGGGAAGACACACACCATCACACCAAATGTCCCTTCCTCCTTCTTCCCCCACTTCACATCCTGAGCATGATGCCACATGGTCTGGAACATCCCCTTGGTCAGTTTGGGTCACCTGTCCTGGCTGTGTCTCCTCTCAACCTCCCTTGCACCCTCAATGTCCTTGCCAGCACGCAAGTGTGAAAAGCAGAAAATGTCTTGGCTCTGTGTAAGTGCTGCTCAGCAATAGCAAAATCATCTCTGTGTTATCAACCCTGTGTTCAACACAAACCCAAAACAGCCCCATGCTAGCCACTCTGTAGAAGATTAACTTTGCTGCAGCTGAAACCAACAAAGATGAGCAAGCTTAAATGGGAGTATCTTAAAGGCCATATGATTGTTCTAGATGCTGGGATGTGGGATGTTTTTAAAGAAAAAATTAGAAAGGTCTGTTTATTTCACTGCAGGACAGAGCAGAAAAACTTTTGAATTCAAACCTCACAGTTCAGAATGAGCAGATGAATTGTTATCAGGGAAATGTTTTCCTGGAAATTTGTTTGGTATGTTTGGAATTTGTAAAAATGGTCTGTTCTCTGTGTAAGAAACGAACCCTTTATCACACTATACAGCACAAATACCAGTTTTCTTGGGGGAACTGAAATATTTGAACAGTTTTCTTCACTGAGATAGACTTGTAGATATCTGCAGGACAGCTGCAGATATAGCCTGCCATTCTTCCATGATTTGTGAATGAATCTGTGATCTTCAGTCTTCAGGCACATTGAGTTTCAAAACAGTTCTAAGTTTCCATTATTTGATGCTTGAACATCAGTGTCGGGAATGTTCTACTCATATTTCATTCTGGGATTTGACTCCTTCTGGCCACTAGACTACCAAGATAACTGATTATGCAGCCAGGTATTTGGTATGCACTGAGTCCACCTGTTTTGCTCAGATAGAGTTTTATTCCTTCATATCACTGTACATGGAATAATCTCATTAAGCAGCTGATAGTTGCATCTCTTACATCTATCTCACTGTGTTCACCCTACATATTATCTTGCTTGGGTTTTATTTCTTGGGCTGTGCTGAACCTTAGCAGAAATGTATACTGCAGAATGTATTGGAACTGTTTAGGCTAAACCCACTTTTTCTTGCTCCCAAAACCCACAAACAGAGGTCCTCAGACTTTTACCTGTGGAGTGGAGTTTGCGGCTGCAGCTCAAAGCATTAAATACTGACAGGTGGCATCAAAACTCCTTCTGGAGTGTTTCCTATGCTTCCACATCTGGAGAGGCAGAAGTGCAGAAAAAACTAATATGGAGTTAATACAGCCTTAAAAGCTTAGAAATTGTAACCTGCGTATTTGGAGCTGCATGCGATCCCTGGGGTTTGTACTCTGAGCCAAAGTTATGCACATACAAATAATGTATTTACTTTCTGCATATAAAAGCATGTGGATGGAACAAGTTTGAAAATCTGGAATTGTTTTGAATAATTAAAATTATTGTATTTCCATTGAACTCTCAACTGTCATTCCTTGGGACACTTGCCACCTTGAAAGGAACTACAAATTGTTCTCTAACTCCAATCTTGAGATGAAGCATTGAAAAGACTGACTCATCAGTGTGAAAGCAATTCAGACCAATAAATCTGAGAATTTTCTAGCCAATATAAAACAATAAACTTCCCTTACAAAACATTCCAAACCATTTTTTTCCCCCCAAGACTGAAACACTCTCTTACTACCCCAGGGAAAGTATATAATCTTCTACAAAACCCAGACAGTAGAGATTTTTTTTTTTTTTACTCCATAAAATCTTGAAATCTGGCATTATAAACAATTCACATGGAAATAAAACCTTGGTCTTCCAAGATTTCTTTTTCTGCAGAAAAAAAATGTAAGAAAAGATGTCTGATAGAGAGGACTAATGTAGCATATGAGAAACCCAGGTGTTACCCCGCTCTTCTTGACCAAGGCCAGGAATTCATAGTCTGTCTTGCCAAGTCCAGGTAGATGCTCTGACCAGCTGCCTTTTCTGGACCAAAGAGCTACTACTTTGATTACTCCATCCATCTTGCAACTAAGAGGTATTTTAGTCTGCAGGGCCCAATTGTATTTCCTTAAGAAAAAACAGCAAAACCATTCCCAAATAGCTCCACATTAGACTGTGTTTCTGTTTTGGAAAAGAACTTACCATGTGTACAAAATTTACATCTCAGCAAATCTGGAGTTCTACAGTCCATGAGTCCATGCTGTGCTGTCATATGTAATACAGGTACTGCAGAATGTATTGCAGGTATTTCACAAACAATATAGTTTAGATTATATACTAAGCAATTTGCAATCTTGTAGCATCTGGGTTGGTAATGCTCTGACAGTTCATTCTGTGAAAAATATGATAATTACTCTTTGGGTTTGGAGACTTCAGCTACCTAAATTTCATTCTGTGATTTGTTATCTGACATGGTAAGGGAGTAAAGACCAGTTTGTCAATATGACAGCAACTGGGTTTAGTACTGTCATGGAGGAAATGGCTGCCAGAGGGTGGGCAGAAGAGTGCCAAGTTAATGGCCTGCTGTCATCATCTGGAGACTGGGTGGGCGCTGGATGCCTGACAAGGTCTTGTTACTCCTGACCACACATCCGCTAGCAGTATTTTCTTTTTATAGTTAGAAGTCTGGGTGTTTAAAAGAAGACAAAATATAAGATTGACTCTGTCCCTTGTTTCATTCCCTGACAATAAAATCATAGAATATTTTGGGTTGGAAGGGGCCTTAGAGACCATCTAGTTCAACCCTCCTGCCAGGAGCAGGGGACAGCTTCCTTGGGCAACCTGTGCTACTGCTTCACCACCCTCACAGTAAAGACCTTCTTCCTAATGACCAATCTAAATTTAATCTCTTTCAAATGAAGCCATTTCACTTTGTTGTATTGCTCCATGCCCTTCTAAAACATCCCTCTCCAGCTCTCTTATAGGCACCTTTTAGGTACTGAAATGCTGCTGTGAGGTATCCCTGGACTCTTCTTTTCTCCAGACTGAACAACCCCATCTCTCTCCCAGCTGGCCTTCATGGGAGAGGAGCTCCTCCTTGGTGGCCTTCTCTGGACTCGCTCCAACAGGTCCATGTCCCTCTGCTGGGACTCCAGAGCTGGATGCAGGGTTCCAGGTGGGGTCTCACCAGAGCAGAGCAGAGCAGAGGGGCAGAATCCCCTCCCTGGCCCTGCTCCCCACTCTGCTTTGGATGCAGCCCAGGACATGTTTGGCTTTCTGGGCTGGGAGTGCCCATGGCTGGGTCATGTCCAGCCTCTCACCCACCAGCAGCCCCAAGTCCTTCTGAGCAGGGCTGCTCTCAATCCTTTCTCCACCCATCCTGTGTTTGTGTTGGGAATTGCCTCAGCCCAGGTGTAGGATCCTAGCCTTGTTCAGCTTGATGTGGTTTGCATGCATGGGCCTCACAAGCCTGATAACTGTAATTGAGTGTATGAGAAAGGAAAATAAAATATTTGGTGACCCATTCCATTATGTTTACGTTACCCTATAAATGGAAAACTTTTTGTCTTGAGTTTCTCACAGCAGTGAAAGGAGGCATAGAATATCTCCATGAGTAAGGATTGACTGCTTAGCTTTTCTCCATATTATGGAAACCGAGTCTTGGTTTATTAAATGTTGCAACAAGTTGTCTTGACAAGATGGCAACTCCTCCTTGGGATGATTTGTCCAAAAGGTCTTTCAGAACATTAGCTTAGTCCATCCAAGTGCTGGTGTCAACACTGACGGATGTGCTGGTGGAAACACTGACAGATGTGCTGGTGCACTGACTGTATATGCCAGGGATGACATTGACCTTTCAACTCTGTCAAGCCTGCTTGTTGACCTAAAGAAAAAAAGCATGTGGTTAGCAGTGTGAAAGTCTCCTAGAGGGAGAGAATGAATTCTGAATTAATGTGACTGAGTAAAACCTAGGCAGAACACCTCTGTTAGGCAGAACAGAAGAGAAAGATGAAAACTAGTCTGAGAAAGACTCCAAACCTTTCTATTTTAAATGCTGCATAGAATGTAGAAAGTTTTACTGTTCTCTCTTTTACTTGCCAAGATGCCTCGAAGTGATATGAAAATTACAGACATGGGAAAAAATAATCAGGTGCAAAGCAAGATCTCCTATTGGAGATCTTTCTTATGCAGATATTTTTGTGCATTTAAGACAGGCTAGATATATGAGAGAAGAAAATATTGAAAAAAATAAAACCAAAGAACAAGTCTACTCCTAAAAGACACAGCTGGATTTTCTTGTTTGTTCCTAATTTCCATATGTAACACTTTCAATTTGCATGTAAAAAGATGTGGTGTTTATCCTGGATACCAAGTCAATTTCTTTGTACCCTACCTGTCACTGCCACTTGTACTCTGCAAGTAATATAGGTAATGCCACCTGCACTAGAACTCATTCTATCTGGGATCTTCAATATGCTCATTATGGAACATGTTCAGCCCTTTATTGAGCATGCAAATATAATTCCCTGCATTTAGTAATGCTTAGAGAGGAATGAATGCTGATGCATGCAGCAAAATTGTTTATGTGGGGCCTAGTAGAAGGAAATGACTGTTTCCAAAGTCAGTACATGCAACTAGCTCCTGCAAAGTTGAAACATGCATTTTATACAGCTTAATTAGCTGGTTTTCCCAACCTTATCACCAATACCTAAAACACAGATTAAATGTGTTCTGTGCAATTTTGCATTTTATTGTATTTACTTATTTTCAGCTCTTAATCTCCTAGCCAGCTGCTGAAGGCTCAGGTCCTAAATTATCAGTTTTTCAGAATTTTACCTGTCTTTGTGCAACTTTGCTGCCAGGCAGCCACAGAGGTTGCACTCTGTGTTTCAGTATGATTGCAGTTGTGCAATCACTCATTTTCTTCCTGCTTTTATGCCCAGCTGAGGCTGGCAGGGTGTCAGTGAGCTGCTGTCAGAATTCTTCAGGTTACGCAAAAGCACTGGTTTAAAAGCTGAACTTGTGCTGCACTGCTTCTTATTTGAACAGAAGCATTTAAACTGTTTGCATGGTTCCTCGTGTTCTCATTTTCTGCCTCAAATATTTTGTCTTACCAAGTGCCCTTCTCTGTCATTGCTTCTGAACCTCAAAGTTCAGCTCCTCAGACCCGGTTTGTTATCCCCACAGCCAGCAGACAAATCCTCTTGCAATGATACAGTCCCCAGTCCTTCCCTCACAAACAATTTGCCTTTTGCACCCAGGAAAAATGGCTTGAGTCAGAATATTCACATATCTCAAATGTTTGTAATGCAGTGTGGATCCTTTTTATTGGGACTGCTGGGTGGTTTGCTCTCTCAAAATGGTATGTGAAGTGGGATCACTGGTGTATATAACCCTCATTTTTTTCTCAAACAGAATACAGTTTGTCAACAAAAAGTTTGCACACACTTTCTAAATGTGTCTTCCTAGGCAAGATCAGTCTAAACTGCTATTGCAACAAAAAAATGAGAAAGCCTTTGAGTGTGAAATTCCTACTCTGGTGTGCAAGAAGGTATATAATTGAATTCACAACTTACAGTTTTAACTAAGCAATTTGGAAGGTAGCCTCACAAGGAATTTGTTCAGTTCTGCCTCAAATTCATTATGATATGAACTGAAATGTAACTCTGTGCAGGATTTTGCTCAAAAGCCAAATATACACCTCATCAAAAAGAGTTCGCAATCACCAGTGTTGCACAGTATTTTGCACACGAACATCTATATAAATTAAATTATTGTATTTTTAATATTTAGATTAAAAACTAATTACAACTATTTTAGCAATGTGGAATGCAACTTCTTGATTTGGGCAGAACTACAAAAAATTTTGTCTGCTGTGATATTTGTTCTTCCCTGATTTGATCTCACATCGACTTCTTAAATATTGTACTGAAACATATTTGACATACAAATATTTTGCAACTGAATGTACTCAGGAATTAAAATTTGTTAGAAGTGTTATGACACTGCTGTTAAGATCATTAAGTCTTTACATGTTATTTAGACACAATTCCCAGTCCCTGGACAAGTCTTCAATATAGCCAACTATTCCAGCTGCTTGCGTATGTTTTTTCAACCATTAGGCTTAGTTGGAACAGTAAGTGCCTTCTCTAGCAAAGATTGGCGAGTTTGAATCCAAAGCAGATCTTCACTGGATCCAGCAATATAAGTAAAGACCTGTCTTACCTAATGAGTAGAGAATGCCAAGGAGAGGAATGAAAGTGTCATTCCTGTTCTACACAGCTAATTAGCTAGTTAAGCCCAAAATAGAAGGAAACTTCTAATGCTACTCAGCAGTAAACCCTATCCTAAATCTGGGGTCAATCCTATGTAGTAAGAAAAAACAAAATACAAAAGTTATTTTGTTTAAACTAGTGGATACAGCATTTAATGGGCTAGATTCTAAAGTGCCTTTATTTTCTGATCTGGAGAAGAGATCTAATACACCGCACTTTTATTAGATACTCCAGGCTTATATTTTTCCTTCTGTGAAATTATATAATTTTCTATGAATATTTTATGGAGCTGGGGGTTAGACTAGCTCAATGAGTGCTATAACAACTGTATTATCTCTTCTACTTCTTCCTACCAATTTTCCTAGGAAATTCTTTTCAGCTGTGTGAAGCAAAATAGCATCAGGTGGAGAAATAGGGAAATAGAGAAACAGCAAGTCCATGTTACCATGCAACTCAGGCATTGTCCAGAGGTGTGGAAAATTTATACAAGCTCTTGATCCAAATCAGGCCAAGTGTTGGATCAGATTCATGCTCTGACCTATTGGATTGTGGCAGAGAGCACTTTTTCCTTCCAAAAAGTCTTGTCAACCACAGCTGTGTGTAGAAGGTTTAATTCAGATTCACACCCTAAAACCATCTTTACACCAAAATAAGCACAGTGGAGGAATACCTGCTAGTGTTCATCATGAGTTAAGATGCCTGTTAGATCACTGACATTAGGTTGTAGATGGTATCATGCATACCCTCTTGTTTTGGCACGTTGAAATTTTACTCAATGTAGGTGTGGTTTAATGGGTATAGAAGGCTTGCAAATGGTGCAGTCCTCTTGCTGAAGAGTATTTCAGTTTGTACGCCTCTAATTCCATTTTTAAAGTTGTAATGATTGGAAGTTTTCCTGAAGATGAGAGATGTCTCTCAGGTTGGAAAAAATTAAAACTAGAATTTCTTTAAGTTTGGATTCTTTAAAATGGGAATACTATTTCTCACCTTAAAATTACTTTCTGTAACTCATGCTGCAAGCTCAAAATCTGTCTCCAGTCATGTTTATATCCCTGTTTTCTGTCATTTTTCACCTTCTGTAATTTACCACTAAGCAAGGCACTTAATCACATGCATAGCAGATGATAAAGGAAGCTACAGACACTAGTGCAAAATCCCTGAGAAAATAGTTCCTTTAATACTTGTGAAAAACAAACAAAACTTTGCATTCTTAAGTAGTGACCTCAGGTTTTGAGGTGATGGAGCTGTCTCTATAGTTCTTGACATTCAGAAAATAAATAGTTTTATTGATGTTTTTAAGGGACTTTAAAATAATGTGAGATGTAGTTCTGCAGTTTTCTTCTGCAGACGTGCAGGAGCAAACTAAATATGAAGACTTGAATTTTATTCAGAAAGAGTCTCAAGTCATGATAAGTTAATGAAAGATATGTTCTCTATTAAAAAAAATTCCTTATTTCAAGTTACATTAAGATCTCTATTTCTACTCTTATTCTTAAGTAAAGCTTTTCAGTTCAGATCTCCTTAGATTGTGGGGTGAGGTCTGAATAGACAAACACACATCCTATATAGAATTTCATCTTCATGTCTGTCTACCCTGCCAGTACTCAGAAAATGCAATTTCATTTAAGGCAGGGAGAGTAGCTCTTGACTAAGGGATCAGTTTAGCCCAAGATTAGGGTGTAGTTCACAGTTTTGCTAAAAGCATCCTCTGATATTTCTGGAACAGGGGATACTGATACTATTTTTGTATCAAAATATGAACTCTTCATGAATTATTAAGGCTTGTCAGCTTGCCTTAAGTTAAATGTGCTTACACAGTATCTAGAATTATGTGTGCTGACCATCTTTGGAATCTTTAGGTACTTTTGTCATTAACACAAATAGTACACAACCATAACATTAAAGCAGAAATACATTTGAGATCTACTCAGGCTTAAGGTTTGTTTCTAAAACAAAATGCACATATTAGAAAGATAAAAGGCACCTCCTCTTGCTTGGACTGTAGTGCGGTTCCTGTCTCCTAGAGCCTGCTGCTCTAATAACCTTGAAAAATTTTGCTGCATTACTATGGAAATTGAAGGATCTTGACAAGATACAAATGTTGTTTCATATTGGTATTTCCTATGGTGTTACCCTAAACTTTGTCAGCAGGTACTGCACATTAGCTTTTTGCTAAGATATTAAATAAAATATATCATTCTCATTTGCCTCTCTGTACATCTCTTTCCAAGCACTTACAGAAAGAAATTACTCTAACTACCTGTGAAGGCTGAAGGACATTTGGAGTTACAAAGTTTTTCTGTATTCCTTCTCAATCACCATCTTTTGTTGATCTGGCTTGCTGCTCCCCAGGAGTAAATGACATCTTAGCAAAAGACTCAAGCAGGAGATTTCAAAGGAGCTCAGTGATCATAACAGGTTGTGATTTCTTGTTACAGAATAATGGCTGTTATGTAATCTTTCCTTTTAATTATCATCTCAGATATGTTAAACCATCCAGAAATAATTTAGTTAGTTGGAAAATTCTTTTCCTCTGTTGTCAGCAATGGAGGGAATAGAGATTGTTTATGTTCCAGACTGAGAAAATGTAGCACAAAATGCTCAGTGTATCTTCCCCACTAGCTTTTAGCACCTCTCTCTTCAGTCCTTTATTTCCCACTGTGACATTCTGATTCAGACATATATCTCTGTACCTTGATGTAGTACCAAGGCTCACAGAATAAAGGCCGCCACTCTTTAATTTAGGGCCTTGAAGCAGGGATTGAGCTGAACAATGAGTTCACCCAGAAGGCTTGGTGTGGGTTGGCTGGCTGGCAGTGGGAAGCAGGTAGGTTTTACAATACAAGCAGTGACTTTAGGGGCTCTGCTTTCTGCACATCTCTCTATTGTATCACTATCCTTATCTCTATGTCTTCAAGGCTCATTTTTATAGAAAGCAAGAAAACTAATGGGCTGTTTATGGGAAAATCATGATGATCATCATGTTTAAGTATTTTATTAAAGGCTTGAAATCAGGGAGTTTTAAAACTCCTGGCACATTATTCCAGAGAGACTGTGGTCAGCTTTTCTCCTGGTACATACAGCTGGATCGGTGTGGCTTTGTAACAGACTCCAAGCTGAGTTTTGCTTTGAGTAATCCACCTATCAGACTGTGCCCAACTTTTAATTTCTTGTTATAATCCCACCTCCCTTTTTATTTTTTAAATTATTCAGGAATAATTATCTCTCTTAATTAGCCGTAGTGCCTATTAAGAAGACGAGCTGTACAGAAGCCACTAAGACAAGGATGGACAGATTGCCTGCTACTATAAAGTAAACCAGTAGAGGGTACTAATGACTTTCACTCTTGACTCCTGCTTAAGTAAATGTTAATATATTCAGTGCTGAAATGTGTATTTGAAAACAACAGTATACTACAAGTTATAAACAAAAAGATAAATTTGTCATCATTGTTGTTTGCTGCCTGCATTCACTTTCCAGCTTTTCAGTGGACATTTCAGATTCTATTTTCTGTGTGGCATGAGTTGGCTAAAAAGATTGAGAGGGTAAGTTACCATATTGGGACACATATAGTGCAAGACTACAAAGCTGAAGAAATGTATAAACAGGTGTCCTAATTTGCCGTCTATATGTGATATTGTTATCATACAGGACGGTGAATGCTTAACACTTTGGAAAAGCTGCTTGATGTGTACTGTAATGACAATTTTATGAATAGCAGACAAAACTTTCCAAACACATGGGTGCACAAAAAAGTAGAGAGGACTAACAAATCTAGGTTTATTAGCAGTTTTCTTTGTGTTTGTATCCTTGTACCTGGAACTGGGAGGTGGTGGGTCCAGGCAGGTGACCAGCCAAGGTCCTGCCAGGCAGGACATACTGGAGAGTCCATATACTGTGGGCATACAGGGTCCAGCCCATGAGACACAGGGTGGACTGGCAGCTGGGCTCCCCCAACCCTGGGTCAGGCCATGCTTGGGAGCTTGGCCTGGGCCATGGTGGGCTGATCTGGCTGTCAGAGACTGCTGTCAGGCTGCAAATGGGGCCCTATGTACTTGTGGGGCCCACTGTGCCAGGCCAGCAAAAATGAGCATCTCTGTGCTCTGCATAAGGTATTTCTGTGTTATGCACTTATTTGCTGTGCACTTGAACCATGTTTTTTTCTCAGAGTCCCCTCTGGCTTGACTTCCCCTTGACATTCAAGGGGCTTTTTACTATTTTGGTGCTGTGAGAATCAGAGAGTCATAGAACGGCTTGAGTTGGAAGACACCTAAAGACCATCTGTTTGTAACCCTCCTGCCATAGGCAGGAACACCTTCGACTAGACCAGCTTGCCCCTCCATTCAACCTGACCTTGAAGACTTCCAGGCAAGTGCTATATGCAGCCCACATCAGGATGTAAAGTGGGCTAGACAGCAGGAGACAATTAAGAGACAGTGGGCCTTAGTAATCAAATGAAATACAATCAGTAAGGCAATAAACAATGAGGCACTGCCTAGGGAGGTCTCCAGGCACTGTTGCAACTAAAACCTGTCAGCTGGCACATTGCTGCCAGCAGCCCCTGTGGCCGTCCAAGACAGTGGCCAATCCAGCCTCCTCTCTGCCAGCAGCATGTACAATAGCATATATTACAACAATACAGTAACAATTGTGGTGTCAATAGCATTGATTGTGATATTCACAAGTTCCTTTTGAAAAATATTTTTCTTGCTGTTACAGTTACTGTGTAGAAACACATTTCCAATTCCAGAATGCAGACTTATTGCACACAAAAAGTGACGTGGTAAATCATGGCTCAAAATTCAGAAGCAGATGTCTTCCTTCCTGTCTGCATCTCTGAGACAGCACCACAGCATTGTTAGGATGTTTCTGAGGTGATGTTTGAGGGGAGTGTCCAAACTCAGTTTGTCTCCCCATGCTTTTCCTGGAAATGCATGGAACATTATGTGTTTGTGTCTAGGCTCTGCTTGCCCTAGACATTTTGGAAGTATACTACTTGTAGGGAGTATAACCAGTGGCAGCATCAACCTTAACCCAGTCACTGTAATATCTCTCAAACTAACATGGAAATTTAAAAAAATCTTGCTATACATTTCTTTGTTGTTGTAATAGTGTAACTCACACAAAGACTTTTTTTCTACAATAATAGTTTCAGAAATTTTTTCTAGATTTTTCAAGTTTATGACTTTTCCGTAGAATAAAATTTACTTTAACTATATTCGTGTCTTTTGTGATAGTCAGAAATATAGTCAGAAATATAAAACATTCAAACTGAAACACAAGCTGAGATCAGCCTTTTCTGAATAGAGAAAATTTATTTTCTTCTTTTCTGGAGCATTCCACTAGTCATTCCCTGTATAAGGAAGTTCAAGATATAATAATTCAATGTGTTTAATTCAGTAAAGGTATGGATATAGTGTGATAGAGAAATCCTAGAACACATTTAGATATAGTTGCGCATATTTGCAAATCAGACTTGAGAAGTTTCACAGAGTCTGTAAACAAACTGACCTGACAGCAGCAGCATTATGGATTTTGTAAATTTTTTACAAGGAAAGGTAATGAATTTTGCAACAAAAATTATTTTACAGCAAATTAACTGTTTTTTTAGCTTGTAAAACTGTTACTCAGATATGCAAAATAATATTAGTTAAGGAAGTATATATGCCATACTTTGTTGTCAAAATATTGTTTATATCTGCTACTCATCCTTATAAAGCAATTTTAAGACTGTTTTCAAGAAGAACTTGAAATTTGGTGTTCAATTTTCCCTCTAGATGCGTAAGTCTGCTCACCATACAGTGTAACTTTCTTGGGGCAATGGTTATATCTTAAAAGTTTTTTAATAAGTTGCAGTATGAAGAAAAATTTACTAGTCTCTGTGGAGTAACCCATAGAAAACTAGATCCACTGATGTTGGTGCAAAGTAGAGGTTGCCCCTTCATGTGTTTCTGGGAGTATGCATGTCCCATGGGATTCATAGTTCATAAAGGGAAGACAGAATGAAGAGGCTTTAAACTGTATCAGGTTCTCCACAGATCTCTCATAGACAATGCACTGAATTGCCTCATCTTTTTTTTTCTGAGTTAATGTCCCCATTTTTAAGCTAGTTCTCACTGGAATGTATTATCCCACCTTTGTGGCTGACTTCCCACAGGGAGGAGGGACCAGTGGGCTCTGGAACTTTACTTTATTCCCAGTAGTAAAGTTCCATGTTAAATTCTGAAGGAGTATAAAAAGGTCACAGAATCATAATTTCATATGATTTCATAATCCTGAAATTCAAGGGACCTGCAAGAACCATCAAGTTCATCGAGTTCCTGGTCTTGTACAGGACAAACCTAAAAATCACATCATGTGTCTGAGAGCATTACCCAAACTGTTCTTGAACTCTGGCAGATTTAGTGCCTTGACCACTTCCTGGGGAACCCGTTGCAGTGACCAACTGCTCTCTGGGTGAAAAGCATTCCCCTGGTATCCATCCTAATGCCTCCAGCACAGTTTCATGTCATTCCCTCAGGTCCTTTCACTGGTCACCAGAGACAAGAGATCAGTGCCTGTTCCTCCTCTTCACCTCATGAGGAAGTCGTCACTGGTCTTTTCATTGACCAGTGTCCTCATCTTCCTTCCACACACTACTTTCCAGCATTTCATTCTGTACGTCCAGAACTGACCCATCCCAGGTGCAAGTCCAGCATTTGTCTTTGTTAAACTTCATATAGCCAGTGATTTCCCAGCCCTCTGCTTCGTGGAGGTCTTTCTACAGGGACTCTCTGCCTTTCTGCCTGAGGGAGTCAACAGCTACTCTCCATTTTGTATCATCAGCAAACTTACTTACCGTTTCCCAAGTCCTGCATCTGAGTCATTTATGAAGGTGTTCAAGAACACTGGCCCTAGGGTGGGGCTCTGTGGAACCCTGCCAGTGACAGGTTCCCAGTTTTATGTCACCCCATTCACTGTAACCCTTTGTGTTTGACCCATGAGCCAGCTGCTCACCCATCACAGGATGTGTTTATCCAGCTGTGTGCTGGACATTTGGTCCAGAAGGATTCTGAGAGAGACAGTGTCAGAAGCTTTACCAAAGTCCAAAGAAAATTACATCAATTGGACTCCATTGGTCAACTGAGTGGGTTACCTTGTTGTAAAAAGAGATTAAGTTTGTCAACCAGGGCAAACTTGTGGGCATATGTAAAATTGCCTCGCACAAATTGGCTGAAGTTGTGCATCTCAGATGATCCAGACTGGCATTTTATGTCTGCAGTACACAACTACCATGAGTTTTCTAGGAGCATTAAAATGTTTGTTGACATGCTGCCCCATAAGAGTGTATTATCCAGCAGGTATCTCTAAGGAAATTGGTGTATTGGCTCACTGTCTGTGACAAGCACATGTGCTGGAGGCACAAGACAAAAGTTCATTCCCTATCTTCTTTGACTTAATTTCGCCTGCAGGCATTTTGAAACATAAAGTCCTAGGAAAAGCTCGCTTTCCTCTCAGCAAAGTGTCATTTTACTGCAGACAAGCATTTAATGAAAGAAAAATAATACTAATGATGACTCTGGAGTGTGCACATAGGATTATCTTGTTCTACTTGGTGGCTCTGATGTAGCTGAGGTACTAAATGATACTTTTTGGGTAGGCATAAGCGCTGGCTTGAACTGAGCTAACATTTTCAGGTTTGTTTTGTGCAGGATCCTAAAGAGAATTCTTAGAGTGGCCCGTTCTGTTGGTGGGGGTCTTTTTGGCTGTGGTTTTTTTTTGTTGTTTGCTGGTTTGATAATATCTTTTTTATTCTCTCCACTTGTCTCAAAGTGGTCTTCGAGACTTTTAGAGGACAATAGGATAATATGTCTTGATCAGATCTTGTTTTCAGATACATTATAAATCTTGCAAAACCTTTTTCTAAAAGAAATCTTTAGAAAATCTATTGCTGGTTATGGGTGCAATTTCAGTATTTATTAATATTTTTAAATTACTTAATTTTCCAGGGATATATCAGTTCTTTCTAGTTTCTTAGAAAACTAGAAAACTTTTCTAGTTCTAAAGGTTCTAAAATATTATTTCCAAGTACACAGTGAAGATAGCCAGGTTTCTAGTATTTCATGAATCTTTGATGTTTCCCTGACTTTTCAGGTATTCACATAGTGATTGGCACATATGGACAGTTTGGCTGGAGCAATGATTCCTTTTTGACTAATGGAAAGTTAGGATTATCTAACAAGCATATTTCAACATGCAAATTGTGGAGGACTACAGATATGTGGCCTCAGCCAAGTAAACTCATGATAAAGTGAAAAATAAAAGTGTGAACATTTTTCACACACATGAGTTATGGAAGTGTTAGCTATGATTATATGGGAATTTGAAATTAAAACATTGAAATATGATTTAGAAATTGTTGAATAAGGAGAAGGAACAGAAGTGAGCTTAACTACACTGGGAGGTATCTGTTTCACTCTCTACCTGCAAAAAGGGCTTGTACAACATGTTGAAATATCATGTAATATGCCCCTGATATACATATATAAAATTTCTTTTTATATTAAAATAAAAACAATTTAAATTTTTTTAAATTAAAATTTTCTTTTAAATTAAAATTTTATTTTCTGAGCTTTTCAGTGCTCATTAGAGGACTGGGCAATCACCAGCCATATGAAGTTCAATAAAGCAAACTGCTGGATTCTGCACCTGGGATGGGGCAACCCTGGATGAACTTGCAGACTGAGGAATGAGATGCTGGAGACCAGTGCCAACAAAGAGACCTGGGGGACCTAGTCAGTGGCAAGTTGAACACGAGCCAGCAGTGCCCTGGCAGCCAGGAGTGCCAGCCCTGTCCAGGGGTGCATCAGGCACAGCATGGCCAGCTGGGCAAGGGAGGGGATTTTTCTGCTCTGCTCTGAGCTGAGGTGGCCTCACCTCGAGTGCTGGGGGCAGTTTTGGGTGACACAACATAATAAAAACATCAAACTGTTAGAGAGTGTCTAAAGGACAGTGGAGACCCTTGAGAGAAAGCAGTATGAGGAAGGGCTGAGGACACTTGGTCTGCTCAGCCTAGAGGAGACTGAGGGGAGCCCTCACTGCAGGTACAACTTCCTCATGCACGGAAGAAGAGGGGCGGGCACTGATCTCTGCTCTGTGGTGATCTGTGACAGGACCCTGGGGAATGGCCTGAAATTGTGTCAGGGAAGGTTTAAATAGGATGTTAGGAAAAAATTCTTCTCCCAGAGGGAGATTGGATACTAGATCAGACTCCCCAGGGAAGCGGTCACAGCACCATCCTGACAAAGTTCAAGAAATGTTTGGGCAATGTTCTCAGGCACATGTGACTCTTGGGGATGGTGCACTACAGGACCAGGAGTTGAACTCAATGGTCCTTGTGGATCCCTTCCAAATCACACCTTATTCTGTGATTCTGCAATTTCCCTTTCTCATCCAAAGTTACAATAATAATTCTGACATTTTTCTTTGGAAAAAATAATCTCACAAACTGGTTTGTCTTGCAGGATTACATACTTCAATAGAGAGTAAATGCATTAAGCAAAAATTAAGTCTCCTTAGCTGATATTTTTTTCTTATTCTGGTTAGAATATTATCCTTTGCAGAAATGGAAATTTTGGGGACTTAATCAGCAACTTTTTCTCCTGTTGGCTGTAAGAGGGCCAATTTCCCTCTCTCTTCCAAATAAATCTGATCACAAAATTGAAATAAGAAGGTCTAGATTATCAGATGATTGAATACTTATAAGTATAGACCCAGTGGCTTTTTTGAAATAAAATTGTTCAGTCTGGTTGATAGTTGGATCAAAATATTCTCTTTGTTTTGTCTTGCCAAATCTTGTCAAAGAAATTAATATTTATCTTCCCCTGATACTGTGTTTCTGTGTAAACCACTTGTTCTGGTTGCACTAGATAAAATCTATTAAGTAATAGGCAATCTGATCCCTGTCTTGGGTGGATCTGAAAGTATTTTTCACTTAATATGACAAAGTTTAAAGATGTCATTTTGTCTGGAATGTAAAGACGCGTCTGTAAGGACAAGACGTGCTTTTAGTCCATTTATGAGCGCTGAAGACAAATCTTTTATGCCAGTCACCCTACTTTGGAGGTCTCAGGATTCCAGCACGAAGAGTTTGAGACGCCATGATATGGGATGGATCATGAATCTTTCTATCTGCTCATGTACTGAGAGGAAGTTAACTTAACCCACAACTGAGTGCACATGTTTTTCTTCTTCCCCAGAATGCTGGACCTGTGGACTTCTTTCCTGTGGACTTCTAAAGACAATGGCTGACAGCAGTTAATAGAGGTGTAGGTGTTGTGGAGGGGGAAATGGGCTGGGCAGAAATATCTGTTCCTCCTTATGGATTGTAGGGGGATCCACAAACTAAGCAGCAGGCTAAGGAAAAATAAATTTGTTACAGTTTGTGTAAATGAAATCCTAAATTCCTGGATAATCCTTTTCCTCTTCAGGCAAAATTTTTATCCTTCATAAGGTCAAGTTCCTTCCTCAAACTTTCAGGTGACGTTTGTTTGCCTAAGAGGTGATTGGCATTGGTAACTGCGGAAACATGAGAAAGTTTTTTTCTTGCACAGCTATTGAGTGAGAGTTGTAAGTGCTTCACTCTTTCTCCATTATTAATAAATAAATTATTTAATTGAAAAATGGGCACATTGCATGATAATAAACTATGGCTGCAAGGAGAAGCCTTAAACTAATGCAAAGTTAATAGGTTGGATTTATTCCTGTTAATATCTATTTTATTTATGAAGTTAGTATCTGTTTGTTTATTTTTTTGAGTCATAAGGTGTTTTTCAGAAATGAACTTATTCCCCTGAAATAAAAAGGCAATTGTTGCAAGTGTCTATCTTGTATTGTACTTGTTAAAAAAACCTAAGGAAGTAGGAAATATACCAAGGAGTCAAAGGACATAAATTAAGACGAAAAAGCAAGTAACGTGTTAAGAAGAAAGTGTGAGTATATCTGATATCTGCAAAATAACAGATCCTTCACTGTCTTGTTTCTGGTTGCTTAAATCTTCAGTATAAAGATTTATCTTGTGTCATCAAAATTAAGAGTATGTTTGTAACATGGCTTATCTTCCATGAGAAACAATCTTATAAACAGGCAATCTTATAAACTATGATATCAATGTTTCCCAATTTAAATTTTACTCTCTACTGTAAAACTGAAAATCAACAGCAGGATTGTTTCTTCACCTTTATTAAGATCTGTGTATTACTATAGTGCCAAGGAATCAAACTGAGAAGTATCAGGGGACTAATCTGTTCAAGACAGCAAAAATATCTTCACGTGTCTCCAAAGGAGAGCATTTTCAAAGAGACCTGGCTGCAAGATACCAATTCCTCTCTGAATGGCATGTGGAAAAAGGATGAGGCTCAGGATACCAACCAAAGTTCTCTTTTTCATCACCTGTTGCCAGAAAATCCCTCTTCACTGAATTTGAGGTGTTGAGTCATTGAAGCAAGGTAAACAATATGTAAGGATTCATTACTTCTGTTCTTTTGATTCCACATGCAATGGACACAACCAAGAACTGATCTAGCCCTGTTTAATCCTTCTATCAAATAATAGTTTTTAATAGCATTTTTTGTTTATTTGTTTGTTTTTGTAATATGAAACTCTAATAGCTAAGACGAAATATCAGTGGATGGGTAGTTTACAAGAGGGTTTCCAAGTATGGCCAAAGTGTCTGGGGGGGTCTATCACAGATTCCTTATACATGCTGGTAAAAGTCTCAATAGAAGTTAGTCAGCACTTAAAATAAACTCAGAACTCAAGTAAATACCAAAACAATTCCCCAGTAAGCATCTATTTCCCTCAAATCCCACTGTAGATTGTTTAAATCTGGAAACGTAAAAAATATTTAGGTTCTATAGTAGAGACAATTTTAATTTCTAAGGATAGTATCAATATTTGGCATCCAGGATCACAAGTCCTGTGAACAGTGCCAATATTGAGAGACCTATGAGAAATTCAGCAATGTGGACATTCTTGAACTGAACAATTTTTAAACTGTCTTCTTGCCTAAACAATCTTACAACCATTTTCTTTGCAAAATCTTGATACTCTATGTTTCCTTTTGCATGAAAATATTACCAAAAATATTATTTTTATGATTATATGCTTCTATAGTGTTGAGATCTTGCAGAACAAACTGCAAGTTTGTATTTGAGAGCTGTTGTAATAGTGAGTTTGCAACAAATACAGGTAGATGACATATAAATTATAACAAATAATATTATGGTTTGCTTCTGGTGGACATCTTGGATGTGGCATTAGAGTTACATGTCTGGCATTGCTGGAATAGTTAATTTTGAGTTGCCAGTGGCAAAAGCTACAGTAGAGACACCATTAATTTACAGGTGGAACACCTGGGAGACATTTATACTACATGTGGTGGCTGGCTGTAGAGGAAAAGAATGAGAAGGCTACAAACTCTGGTCATGTTTAAAATTACATGAAAAATTGAGACACAAAGGAGAGGGAAAAAGTATTAGCTAGCCCACCTGAATTAACACTTCACAGTGAGTACAATCTTTGGAGATATTTCAGACAGGGTTCACCCATTCATGCTGTTACTGGATACTGTGCAGTGATGACAATATGTGGGTCTCAGTCTGACCCTTTTAATCTTTGGACTGATGAAAGAGAAGAATGCTTGGAAACATAGTACACATCAAAGGGAAAAGAATTTGTAAGAAAAACGATAACCTTTGAAGATGAGCTACTGTTTGGAAGCATTTTGTCACAACTTGAAAGATAGTTCATTGTTGCAGCCGGAATAGCAGCTAGTAAAGTCCAGGGTAAGGAAGCAAAAAGGACCTTTGCATGGTATCCACAGATGTTTTATTCAGCTGTCTGGTAAGATGTTCAGGATCCAAAGCACATATACATGGACGGTCCAGATTTCTCTCTCCTGAGGGACCCCGGCAGTGAACCTGGTCTCGGGGCAGTAAAAAGATGAGGGCCAATCAGGGAGTAGGGAAGAAGTGTCTCAGGGACATAGGAACAGACATAGGAACAGGGGAAGGAGTCAAGGGGGTCTTTACAGATTTTTGAGGGAAGTTTCTTGTGTCTCCCTAACTCAGGGGATCCCCCTCAGGGCCTCAGGGTCTCCATAACTCCCCGTTTTGATATTATTAAGAAAGCTTCTCTGAAGGATCAACTGAATCAACACAAAATGACAAAAACAATCAAAAGTGCCCATAAGACAATTTTCAAAATGCAAACAATTCTAAGTCCCAGTGTCCAAATAGATTTTCTTGGAGCTGGCAGGACATATGCAGGGTTTTCTTAGTATGATTTATCAGGAAACTGAGTCTTCAGCAGGGACTGGTTCTCTGTCACCTGTGGAAAGTGGTCGGCTCTGATAGAGTCTGTACAAGGTAGTGCAGGGGGTGGTGTACCTGTTGGAAAGTCCAAATCGAAATTATTAACTTCTAAGAAAAAGATGGTTACCTTAGGGAAACTTTCCTTATTTCCCTCCCAATCGCACCCCAACCCCCCCCCCCCCCCCCCCCCCCCCCCCCGTATTGAGAAGGAACTCTGGGGAAAGGGATTAGTGGAGGGAGGCCATGGAAAGGGGGAAAAGGAGGTAGGAATTTGTGGGAACATAAAGAAGGGGTAATAGGACAATGGAAAGGAAAAGAGGACAGTGGGAGGGGGGTAGGGAGGCCACAGGAATTGGGGAAGGAGTATTAGAAGAAGTGTGACTTATCGGACTGGAAGGTTCTTTCATGATGGAGGTGGACTTGACTAGGTTCATCCCCGGGGTCCCTTGGGACAGAAAAACCCGAAGTGTCCCCATGTGTGTGCCTGGGACCCTAAACATCTTACCGGGTGGCTGAATTAAACATCTGTGGATATTATGCAAAGGCCTTTTTTGCTTCCTTATCCTGGACTTTACTAGCAGCAATTCTGGCTGCAACAGTTCAATATTGTAGAGAGTGAGAGCAGACACTCCTTTGTACTTTCACAAAGCTAAAGATGTATGTGTGTAGAAGGTGTGATACTCAATGAGTGTATTTTATGGAGACTGAGTGTTAGAAAACTGAATGAAGGGTTTTTGTGATGGGACATGTCTTGTGAGGGAACTTGATCAGATGAGCCATATTCATGGAGCATTTAATTACAATCCTTATGTATAATCATTATTTGAATGCTTTACTGCCACTGCTAATGCCCTTATGTCACTCAGTATATGCCTGTGGAATTAATTTTTATATATTCAGCTGTAATAGCAGAGTGGTATTTTTCACAGGTAATACTGCTTAATCTGTGCAGAGATATAAGTCCAATGCCAGCTTCCTGGTTGGAAAAACTGTGGTGGATGGTGGTGTTGCAATGGCCCCGTGAAGGTTTATGACAGGCAGACGAGTGCCAGTGATCATTTAACCTGATATTAGTGTCACCTGAATCAGACTGAAACTGGGGCTTTTTAACAGATGAGTTTCACTCAACTCCTTCTTCAATTCATGTAATAAGTTAGACCCCTTCTGAATGTAGTTCATCTCATCTCTTTTAGAACCCCATTTCAAAATTGGATAAATTGTCTGCTGGAGAGGGCTCTCCGCTGACTGGAGCCTAGATGATGAATGTGGACTAGACACTGAAGTTTTAGATGATTAGTAGTGCGGCAAATCTGGTTAGCCACAGGCTCTTATTTCACATGAGAGGCAGGTCTAACCTGAGCATAGGAAAGATTGAGGGGAATTTAGGAATAATGGGTGGTCATTGGTTGCCTCTCTCATTTCCTTTGCTAAATGAATTTTATTAAAAGACAAAATTTGTCTCCATCTGTGATAAACTTGCTATTCTATATAATCTACTAATTTAGTGTGTAGTCTGACCAAACTATTCCTTGTCACCAGGCAGCAAAATATTTCTTCAGTTCAATAGGTAGTTAAGAAACTTGCAGTTAAAATAAGCCTAAAAACTGTGTGTATATCAAAACATTTCCACTGCTACTCTTGCTATTTTACTCAGCTTTATGTTGTGTAAGAATCATTTACAGTGTACCTTTTGTCTAAATTACTTTAATGGGCTCCAAGTCCAGATTGCATATAGTAGTATTCAGTACAGCATGATAGGTGCATTAAAACTCCAGAGCAAAATATAGACTATTTAAGATTATAGTGTCAAGAAGTACATTTTATGCTATTTGAGAAATAATGTGTTGTCATGCAATTATGGTGTGTATCCTATTATGTGTGTAAAAGGCAGAAGTAATTTCATACCCTACAACTAAATTTTATGTACTCTTGCTTTGGAACAGATCTGATGGAATTTTTTTTTATTACTGGTTTCTCAAACAGTAAGTGTTTTAAAATTTGCAAGCTGATTATGAATTTGTATCTCCAGCTACGTGAAATATGTTTTAGTGTAGACTGCAGTGGTGTCTGCTGAGTGCACTTTGCTCTTTCTTATCCCACCTCTCATTTTTCCCCCTACACAGATAATTTCACACCTCAACTCCCTGAAAGAATTGATGGGCTGGACTAGATGGTCCAAGGGCACTAACAGAGGAATAGGAAGAATATACATACATACGTTCCTGGAATTTTGAGGGAACAAGGGAGAGGTTGAGAAAGGAGCAAAGGAATTTTTTTTTTTTTTGTAAAAGAAATAAGATTTTGAAACCAGTCCTCTCCTCTCCTCTCCTCTCCTCTCCTCTCCTCTCCTCTCCTCTCCTCTCCTCTCCTCTCCTCTCCTCTCCTCTCCTCTCCTCTCCTCTCCTCTCCTCTCCTCTCCTCTCCTCTCCTCTCCTCTCCTCTCCTCTCCTCTCCTCTCCTCTCCTCTCCTCTCCTCTCCTCTCCTCTCCTCTCCTCTCCTTTTTTTCCCCCTTTCTTTCATTTTTTCTTCCTTTCCTTTTTTTCCCCTTTCCTTTTCCTTCCTTACCCTTGTACTGAGAATGATTGTGATCTGAGGATCACACCTTTCAGGTGCTTTGCCACATGTCCTTCTTAAACTGCAAAACGACGTTGTTCTTCTTGGCTTTAGACAAACTGTGGTTTTGTTTTTTTTCCAATAGCATAAGTAAAGGATGGCAGGTAAACTGGTCTTGTAAGGAGGAGTATGTTACCAATTAGTTTGACATGCAAAACACCTTGCTTTATTATTTCTAGTGTACAAGGAATATGCCAAGTCCAAAATTTTCTGTAGGAATAAGAAACATGCTTAGAAGCATAACAGGATACATTTAACGGCTCACTGGAAAGCCATAGCATCACTTGTTGCCTGCTAGACTAAGTAAGCTCTGTGCTTTTCTGGTGCCATGTAAATTAGGTACTGTGAAGCGACAGCTCCCACTCTTTCCCATGTCATGCATTTTACCTCTGTCCTTCCATGTCCTTTATATCATTACAGAACTATATGGTCTTCTAGTGCTATATATTATTACATTTATAAGTGATGCTTGTTGGAGTTTACAATTCCCTGTCAGAATTCTGAAGCAGCAATCGTCCCCATATTAAAAGCCATTTCTCACAAAAAAAAAAAAATTTAAAAAAAAAATGTATGTATGTATGTATGTATAGTAAGTGTCTGAAGTGTCTGTCCAGTTTCCCCAGGTTATGGCTGAACATATGCAATTTTGTCTTTGTACACCCACCATATAAAAAATTTCAATGAGGTTTTAGGATGCATCAGAACATTCAGATTTTTTTTGCTAATGCTTGAATTGGACCAAATGTATGTTACATAAATGACACGTTTTGAATGAACATCCAAACAGTCACTTCTGTTGCCTTTCAGTTTGATAATTACTAAAATTGTACTTTAAACTTTTCAGTTTCGAAAATCAAATTCAGTATGTTTCAGGATAGAATGAGAGAGACCAAAATAACAGAATTTTCCATTGGAGTCTATCCAGTTATATCAGGGCTTTGAATTTTTTTAAATCTGTACTCTAAATCCGAAATTCAGTTTGACTTCCAGGTTTGCATGTATATTTTTTAAAATCTCTTTTACCTTATAAAAACTTCATTATTACTCATTGCAATGTGAGAGAATTTCCTGCTTTTCTGATTTAAACCTTGAGCCCAACCATTACAAATCTATATTTCTTTTTATTTCTTGGGAGGAGGAAATTGGTCCTTTACATTTCCATGAGAACACTGTCAGTTTCAAAGACCTTTCAGACTAGGCACAGGAGATAAAAGAAACCAGGCTATTATATTAGACTATTGTATTATATTTCTTTCAAAAAATTTTGGCGAAGTTGTCCATGAAAACTGTTACTGAAGTGAGGAAAATGGGGAGTTAGTTACTGTCAGAACATCTTTATACCTGACAAGGCCATTCCACTCATCCCCACTGTTAGTATAATTGTTTAATTATTTAATTGGATTCCTTTTCCTGGTGGGAATATCCTTTCTTAGACTTATGTAAGAAAAAAAATATACATACATGTACACAAATTTGCATATATACGTGCAAGTTTCTTCAGGGCCGATGTCCAGAAGACAGGGACAGACTCTTTTTCATGGTGGCCA
The DNA here is from genome assembly GCF_015832195.1 of Motacilla alba alba. NCBI lineage: Eukaryota > Metazoa > Chordata > Aves > Passeriformes > Motacillidae > Motacilla > Motacilla alba. The sequence goes on from NC_052046.1 coordinate 47,616,414, forward strand.
GTGGCAGGACAAGGTGCAATGCGCACAAACTAAAACTCAAGAAGTTTCATTTCAATATGAGAAGAAACTTCTTTACTTTGCGGATGATTGAGCACTGGATCAGGCCTTTCAGAAGGTCTGTGGGGTTTCCTTCTCTAGAGATGTTCAAAATCCCCAAGGATGTGATTCTGTGGAACCTTCTCTTGCCTTAGCAGCAGGGTTGGACTAGATGAGGTCCAAAGGTTCTTTCCAACCCCAACCATTCTGTGGTTCTGTGATCCTGTGAATGTGGGCTACAGTCTGATGGAAGATATTTTCTTCAGACAGGTAAGGATGGTGGAATTAACCGTACAGGATGCAAATGTTTTGGAGTGTTAGAAACACGTTCAGAGATAAAGCCAGAGAACTAGGGAGCAACTTCCATAAGCTTCTGTATTAATAGCAGCTAACCCACTGATTTAAGTAATGATCTAAGCCAAGTTTTATTTCAAGTACCTTAAAATGAATTTGTGGATAGCCATGTGGGAAAAATCCTGCTTGACCGATGCTAACTTTCAAGATGGAAGTGTTTGATTTTGCTAATATGGAATTGTGTGCATTTATTAATGAATAAATTATTTAATTTATTAATGTGGTAATTAGTGGCTGGTCAAAAATTTGTCAATTCTTGAAGTCGGGTTCAGCCCCAGTTGAAGTTCACTTAGATGATAAAGCCTGTAGGCTCTTTCAGTATTGCATTAATCTTTCCCTAGAAGTTAAAAAATAAGTTAGAGTGAGGAGGAATCCCATATTCCCAAAACTGGAGACAAGAGTACTTTACCTTTTCCATACAATGTTTTAATCTTTTGTATTGAAACGAGGACAAGATAAGAAGGAAAGGAACCCTGATCTGGTCTTAAAGGGAAAATACATACTTCCATTTCTTTAAAATGACCACCCTTACTAGGAATAAGGACATTACAGAACTGTGTACTGTAATTATAATGGAATTCTATAGTGTGTAGTACTTACACTTTCTAAAATACCTTATCTAAAATGTCTGAATAATATTACATCATAAATCAGAAAAAGAAAAGAAAACTAGCAAAAAAGTTTCCACACTTGGTCTGCTTTAAAAGGGTCTAAATGTAGACAGAATAACTCACAGTATTTATCAACTTCTATCAATAAGTTACTGGGCAGCAGAGAACACATACTCCTCTTTCTAGCTACAAAGTAATGAAGGGATTTTAATTAATTATGCTTTAGAGCCAAAACCAGAAGTACATTACATCTAAATACCAGAGTTCAAAATTTCTGATTAATTCTGAGACCCCAGATGCCCAGGCTAAAGATAATAATGTATAATATATATATTTTATATATATATAAATATATATAAAAAATATATAGATATATATAGATAATATATATAATCTATATATAATCTGTATATATATATATTATATATATATATAGATAATATATATTTTTTTTTTAAATTCTCTTTAGAACCATGAGAAGCATCAACTGTGGAAAAAAAAATAGAGAAAAATTCATATCACAGAAGGCACTAGGCTGAATTGCAACTACTTTAACCAAAGGAACAAATCTAAAAATCTGTGGGTGATCTCTACAGATTTTGTAAAATTATAAAACATTGGAGGAGACAAAAATTAAGAGATTAACAGTGGGTGACCAGAAAGCTGTGATTAACTCATTAGTCATGAAAGCCAAGCACCTGTGGTTTGCAGCAGTCATGCTAGTTTCTTCCCTTAATCCAAGACAAAACCTGTGCAAATGTCTGTAGGAGCTGTGACTGGGTTTTAGAAGCCCTAGCTAAAAGTGATAACATATAATTTTCTTTGTTTTATTTTTTTCTGAAATGGGGACAACTAACAGTCTCTTTGTCTTATAGAACTGCCAAAACATTGCCCTACTGAAAAGTGTATGTATCTGAGACTAAAACGTTCTACTGAAATTCATGTACTTGATACAATTTCAGACAGGATTAAAGACATAGTAGGAGTCTTTTCAATGAACTCCACTGGAGCTTACTGAAGTGTTTTTCAGTTGACTGTTCATATTTATTCATGCTAAAGTAATCAGAATGCTAACACAAATTTTCTATGGCCTTTTTTTATAATTAAATTAATGACTAAACTTCTAAAATACTTAAAAATCAAAATACTTAATATAAAACAAATCAGACAGTGCAATATTTCTGTAGGGAATGCTGTCTCTCTTGTCCTACATGAAATTAAAGAAAAGCTTTAGTAGACGTAAGGTTTGATGAATTTTTTTTATTAAATTAGCAATATAAATCATGCCAGACATCTCCTAAAATTGGGAAGATCTAAAATTGTATTTAAACACATGAGAGTAATACTTAAAATACTTGTTGCTAAGTAAGAAATCTTCGTTTAAATGGTACTTTAAAATTTGTAGACAGTCTCAGCACTTTCCAGTTTGCTTTAAAGCAATGAATATGCAACTGTTTCTGTTGTAATTTACAGCTGGGGAAATAAGTTGCTGCATATATAGGACACTTGCAGTTAAAAAGATGATTCGAGCAGAGAGGATGATCACATCATGTCAGTACTTTCTTTGGGCTTACAGCTGAGTGCCAGCCTGTGATATTTGGAGCATTAGGGATAGATTTGATAGATTCTGAGGCCTAGGGGGAGTCTGAATACGGCTGTAGTGACAAGAGCATGGTTCAGTATTATGCCTCTGTCCACATTTTCCTTCCTAAAAGTCCTTGTTAGACATACATGCTCCTTGGGAAAGGGCTTGGAGCTACCAAAGACATTGCAATACAAAAAAGAATTCCGAAAACAAATAGCACACAGCATAGGAGAGAGTCCTGAAAAATCAAAATTTTTAAGACAAACTGGTTTAATGCCTAAAGTGGCATTCAGCCCTCACTAAATAAAAAAGTAATTGAATAAATTTCATCTTGTAGAAGAAAGTATTTTGCAGCACCAGTAAATAGACTTCTAAATAATAGGAGACCTGTATGCCATCGGAGGAATTTAACTGTAAAAATCTATAGAAGATATTTAATTATTAGGTCACTTTTTGTGTGGCTTTACATTGCAAAACAGTTTATGGGGGCGTCCCATTTGCTGTAGATTGACTCACAGTGTACGTATCAAGTAGTATGCATCTTTCTTTCATGGGCATTTATTTCAAGAATGCATTCCAACATCTGTACTGTACTTTTCTAATAGCCTTCTCCCATCTCCTTCTTAAGTATTATCCGTAGGGTATAATTCAGAATGTAATCCATTTCTTCCACACAAAGCATTAAATGAGTTATCTTATTGTTTCACCTCCACAAATTTAAAGTAAGAAAAGATAACTGCACTGTAAGGAGGGAATTTATTTGAAGAGACTGAAAAGACTTTTTTGTAGGATTTAAAAATGAATCAATCCAATTATACATACTGGTGCTGAATTTCAGCCTCTACTGACAAACTATGGAGATGAGATAATTATTATTCATATCTTTTCTCTTATTTCATGTATCTTTCTTTGTACGTAAGCAAGACACGTATTGCTCACTGATTTTTTTTTTTTACATGAAGAATAAAGGAAGGTTTGTCTCAGTTTCTTGACTCATTAGTGATTTTGCAGATTTTCAAGTATTCAGCATCCCCACAGATAGTCTGCCTTAGAGAGACTCAGAATGACACCCAGTGATGAAAAGAGAAGATCCTCTCCTGATGGCTTAGAGAATAAATGAGGTGAAGTAAATTTAAGAACTGCAACCATTTCATATCTTTTCCATTAATGACATTAAGTGGTTCCACTGCCATACTTCCCTCCAAGGGCAGGCCAAAAATTAGGTATGGATACAATTCAAATGATCAAGACCTTTAATCTGGTACCTTTCAAACCTAGTCTATATCTTTGTATAAAAACACAAAAACCACATTTTTCTGGCTTCATTTGGGAAGTTACCATTTACTTATTTTGTATATTAGTGTCTGTTATCATTTACTTATTTTGTATATTAATGTCTGTTGACTCCTGGATTTAATAAAGGTTTTAAGAACTAATTGGGTCTTATATATATGTCTGTAGCAGGGACCTCATAAATACTATGGATCAAAATCAAAATACTATGGATCATTCCTGAGGAAGAGTAAACAAGGAAATGAAACTCAAGATAGTTTTAGTAAGAAGATAATAAAAAAGGGGATCTTTATTTGAAGACCTTTGGAGGCAGTTATGGAAAGATGTCCACAAAAGGCCACCCCCCCTCCCCCAGGGGTGAGTACATTTTTATAGGTTTTAGAAATTAGCATAATTGATAAAAAGCACCAATTAGGAAGACAAGTGGTGATGCCATTCCCCCCCAGGTCAAGCCCCTTCTCTGCAGCCCCCCCTTCAGCACTAGTTGTTCTTTGTCCATGATAATGTGTCTCGAAAGGTTGTTCTCAACCTCGGTTCCCAGAAGGACCAAGATAGCACAGGGCCTTGTACCTCCCAGGGCTTGGAGCTCTGGAATTTATTTTATCTTTCTGCTTAGGGAAAGGCCATGGAAAATTACTGGGAAAACTAGCTACTAATACAACAGGCGACAGAGTTACAAATATATGTGTGAAAAATACAGAGAACATATGAAAGAAAAAAAAAGGCAAAATGCAAATGGCAGCAGTATAATTGCCATTTGTTTTCTCTTATGGATGCATCTATGTCTTGAGATTATTAATTTTTAGGCTTGAAATTGCTGATATTGTGCATATGTATTATAAATTTATGTATATCTGTATTTATAAAGATGTATTTATTATGATGTGTATTTATATATAACATACCTTAATAATTGACTCTTAAATTGAAAGGACTTAGATTAAATATAGTATCTTCCCATTCAAGTGTTCTACCATAACAAACATATTTTGGGATTGAATTCTGAACTGGGTTTGATTCAACCTTGACAATCAATCATAATACGAGTAAGAGTCTACTCTAAATTTGAAGATATATAAGATGTTGTCTACAGAATTCAAATTGAACTTTAAATGTGTTTTTATTTTGCAAGAGGCTGCTCAGTATTTATTCTACTGAAATGCATGAATACTTTCATACTTTCTATATTGAGAATGTTCTGTGTAATCAGAATCCTGGATTAAACAAACTGTTTTACAGGAAATAAAACATGGGCTGTTATTCAGCTATGATTTCATTGTACTATTTGCAATAACTCCAGCCTGGACACAGCAATTAATATGGGTGAACAACAGAAACTACAGAATCACTCCATGTCCTTGTTTACTCCTGCTGTTTTTCCTGTGTCAGTAATGCTCGAGGGATGAATAGGAATCTGTTTCGTTCCTCTCTGGCACTATTTCCACATACTTTATGGTGTGGAGATCAAATATGCCATTGTCCATGCTGAAGTTTGTAATTAGTTTTTTTGTGAGTATCAACATTTTGGCACAAATTTACTTTTGACAGACTTGTGTAGGATTAATATACAGGCTTGAATAACTACCCCATAAAGTTGCAATGTTTCCTCGGGATAGTGATGGAACCTTGTAATTTTTCTTTTCATTGGTACAGGAGTGTTTTTGTCAAGTGTAAATTTTTTTTTTTTGACTAATTTATTTTCAAACGCCAAATCTTATTTCTCTTTTTTCCACTAACATTGCCATTTAAGAGTTCTCATTCTGGTCTGGTGTTGTAGTGCTTTCTCTCCTAAATAATGCAAAGGCCTGGATATAGTTCTCTATTGCCATTGACTTTACAGGCTTAGAAACATTTATTAGTGTAAATTCATGACAATTTTATAAAGCACCTTCGATTGCCCTTGGATTTCAGGGACATATGTTTGGTCATGGTCAATTCTGAGCCAGGAGTGTCAAGATAATGTAACAGATTATTTCAGTTTTCATGAAACTCAAAAAAGCGTCACTCAGAACTGCAGCATTTAAGTCTTCTAGACTGATTATTTAGAATATCTAGAAACTGCTCTTCTGGAATAACATCCAGAAGACGTGATCACTCAAACTATGGAGCCAAAAAGGAGCAGAAATAATACAGCATATAGCATTATAGTAGCTTTTCATATCCTATACGCACATACAACCCATATGGTTTTCTGTTTAGCCTTAAAAATCTCTGTGTATCTGTGGGCGGCAATGGTTGCTAGAAATTATGTAACACACTCCTTGCACAGGTCATTTTATCTGCTGCTACAGTTTGTCTTCTTTTCCTTCTGACAGAGACTTAAAATGTGTTTTTCAGTTCAAATATGACTTTATAGTGTGGGTTATATTTGGTTGGTTGGTTGGTTGGTTGGTTTTTTCTGTCTTTTTTTTTTCATTGGTTGTTTTTTTTATTTTCCTTTTTGTTATTGATTTTCTGTATTGATTATTATTTCACTGGTCTTTCAGGGCTTGTTTGTTTGGGTTTTTTCTTTTATTGTCAGCACAGGAACTGTGGCCTAGTGGTGTAGATCTTTTCATGTATGTTAGATTTTTTAAAAGCTTCACAAGTTTTACCTTTTAATATTGTTTTTCCCCCACAAAGATCGGGCGACATCCACGTCCCTGTGTGCAAATTTTGTAGGTCATTTGTGAAAAAGTTACTTTAGACACCAGTCATCTTACTATGTCTCATCCTTAACCCTTATAAACTTCAGGTTCTTTATCTGTTCTTTGCACTTATCACTCATATCACGGTTTGCAATTTTTGCCTTTAAAATCAAATAGTTATCTTTTCATTGTCACTATATTGCTTTTGTTCAAAGCACTATGTGACTAGTTTACACTGCTAAGAATCTATTTTGGCATACGGGCATGCCTTACATCTGTTGAAACAGATTTTCAATCAGAGCAGTGAATATCCATGAAGGGTGCCATGGTGAGGCCTCTTAACCCTACATGCTTATTATTACCAATGCCTGAGTAGACTATTTTTTAGGCTTCAAATACTTCTAATTAGCATGTTTCAGACTGCTCTCATTGATGTCAAGTAGGTAACTGTCTCCTTCCATCATATTTTTTGAGAAGTCATGCATTTCTGTTACAGCCCAGTGACAAATATTAGACTTGTTTATTTCTATCAGTCCTAGATTTATTTTGGGAACTCAGCTTACATAAAACTTTGATATGGAATGAGAGTCCAAAAATGTTTCCTTCAAAACAGCCATTTAATTTTTTTTTCTCTAGCTGCTATTTCTAAGAGGTAAGTAGTCCTGCTGTTACATTACTGGGCTAAAAATGGGAAGTGTATAAAAAAGAGCTACTTAGTGAGCTGTAGTTTATCAACAAAGAAGATGTGTTTTCTTCATTAGAGAAAATAAATATTTGATAGATGATGGAGGACTAAGAAAAAGAAGATGACTGAGATAAGAACAAGAGCCTGAATTGTCCTTTTTAGTGTATGTTTTTAATATGGAGTTATTTAAGGGCTAGATGTTAGCTTAAAATGTTTTTGAAGATGACGTTAGCCTGCTGTGCTCTAAGTATATTAGCAATAGAAAATGGTTTTTAATTGACAATGTTAAAACTTTTTGAAGTTTATAATTTTTGTCCTTTTTATAAACAAATAATATTATATTGTTTCTCTTGAAAGAAAGGTATGTTTAAAAATTAGAGACTCGTTTCTACCATGGGACATGCCCTCTTTAAATCAGTTTCCCAAAGACAATTGTAGATCCTTATTTCTTGTGCTGTTGAGGGTCCACTCCGGCTAGCTACAGACCCCAGCCCACATGGACCTACATGGACGAAAGTAAAAGATGAGAAGCACTCTTCTGCATGTGGGGATGAAGGTCCTCTGTTTATTGACTTGAGAGGGAACACCTCAGACTCTGGTGACCCCCCCCCAGGTAGAAAAGAGGATGCTCCCTTCTTCCAGGGGACACTTCTATACCTGAGGGAATGGGGGCGGGGGAAAGAGGACCGCAGCCAATGGGATACCACTGAGGAGGGAAAAGGGGAGGGGCAACCAGGGGACAGACCTCCAGTGGGTACAGGGCAGAGGGGTGGATGAGGGAGAGACCATGTGATAGGAGAAGAGAATAACAAACCACATGATATAACACGCCGTTTCACACAGTACAAGGACCACTCAGTGCAAATCCCAAATCACCCAGTGCCAGCAACAACTAAATAGTTATTTAGTGCAACACTACAGACAATGATTTCCCTTTCTGAAAATATTAAGGAGAAATTGACATGGTTTCTAGTTTCCAGCTCAGGCAGGAAAAGGTCATGTTGATTTCTATTTCTGCAAAAATTGTTTTATAATTTCTTTTTAATCTGAATGGAAAATGAATTGATACTTTGGTGCAGTTCAATCAGTGTTAAGAGGGTAGTGTTAATAGATTTGATGTGTGCTATTGGATTACAGATTGTAGTAACATCTTCTTTAGTTATTCCAAAGGTTTTTCCCCTGTAGTTCAGAATATTTTCCAACACAGTTTTACAGATATTGAGGTCCTGGGTCAGCTACTTATAGTGCTTAGCTGAAAGAGGAGAATTTCTGATGACCTTTCATGATTAAATGCATCTTTAAAATCCTGTTTGAAAACTCTCCAGTTATTTCCTTTAATTACACTGGTTTTATTTTTCTTTCTTAGTTATCTGTCTTAATACATGATCCAAGCTGTTTAACTCTTGAATATTTCTGGGAATATTGCAAAATTGTTTGTCTGCTTCCGCAAGAACGGACAGATACTCTAGAAGAAAAGCAACACTAAGTTTATAAGAAAACCCTTTCTACTTCTGGAGCAGCACCAGTCAGAGGACTTGCTTGAAGAGAACAAATTAATAGAGCAAATGAGAGTGTAAAGAATGTATAAAAAAAAAAAGAATAGCATCTCCAATTCCCTTACTACAGTAAACTGAGAATGATTAATTCTTATGCTTCAAGGCATAAACGGATCAGATAAGTTGAATGGAATTTTCTCTGTTTTTTATTGGTGGGAGTTTAAAAATCACTTACATTATTTGACATTTTTATACCAGTCTACATACTTAGTAGCATGACATCTGTGCAAACAAGAGCAGAGAGCCTATGAAAGTATTAATATTATTAAAAAAGAATATGTTTTATATTTAATTATCTTGATACTTACATAATTAAGCTACATACAGTTTTGAAATATTATTTAATTACTACATCAGTGGAGAAGGAAGAGTTACAGATATCATTTTTCTGGACTTCTTTAAGCTTTTCACACTGTTCCCCACAACATTCATTTCTCTAAATTGGAGAGATAATGATTCAGTGGTACTGTTAGACCGATAAGAAGCTGGTTGGTATATAAATATGTGGTATCAGTATCCTCAGGATGGTGGTCAGTAGCTCAGAGTCCCAATGGACATGAATAATAGGGGTGTTCCTGCTCTTTAATATCTTAATCATTGACATGGACTATGAAATTGAGTGCACTCTTAAAAAATTTGCAAGTAGTATGAGGCTGAGTGGTCCTGTTGACACACCTGAAGGATGGGATGCCATCTAGAGGGACCTGAACAAGATGGAGATCAGCCAGTGAGAATCTCGTGAGATTCAAGTTCCAGTTGCTGCACTTGGGTCAGGGCCATCCTCAGAATCAAATGGGGATGAGCAGATGGAGAGCAGCCCTGCCCAGAAGGACTTAGGGCTGCTGGTGGGTGAGAGGCTGGACATGACCCAGCCATGGGCACTCCCAGCCCAGAAAGCCAAACGTGTCCTGGGCTGCATCCAAAGCAGTGTGGGGCAGCAGGGCCAGGGAGGGGATTCTGCCCCTCTGCTCTGCTCTGGTGAGAGCCCACCTGGAACCCTGCATCCAGCTCTGGGGTCCCAGCACAGGAAGGACACAGATCTGTTGGAGCAAGTCCAGAGGAGGCCACCAGGATAATCAGAGGGATGGAGCACCTCCCCTATGAGGGAAGGGTGAGCGAGTTGTATTTGTTCAGCCTGGAGAGCAGAAGGTTTCTCTTACCTAGTTATGACCTTCCAGTACCTGAAGTGACAGTACAGGAAAGATGTAAAGGACTATTTACAAGGGCATATAGTGACAGGACTTGTTGTCCTTGATGTCTCTTTAATAAAGGCTTTGATTCTAACAGCTTTCATAATGTGATTCCTGGCTGCTCAATTTCTTTGTATTCCTGCCAGGCTACTTGGTCTTCTGGTGTTTTTTTTGTCCAGGAGTTCCTTTTACATTCACCCATGTCACCCGGCATTTTTGTCTGACTTCCTCTTTGTTTGGATGAAGGATGTGATCTGTGTGCTTCAATTGGCTTTCTTGGTCCCCTCTTCCTTCCTTGGCTTTATCTTGTGGGAGTCTTTGAATCAGATCCCTGAAAAACCTGCTTTCCTGACATCCAGGATAGGAAATCTCACGTAAGAAGAGCTTTAAGCTAGAAATGATGGTGAGAGCAAGAATGAACAAAAGTCAAGCGGGAAGTGATTGTCTTAAGCATGCAAAGTGTATAGGATGATGTGAGAATTTGTAATCAGCAAAAGAATGTTGAAGTGGGGTCATTTCACATTCTGTATGCATATGACAGTTGTACAAGACAAAATTTTTGGGAAAGCTCTCATATTTTTTCCTAGGAGATGAACATAGCTGAGTGCCTGTACACTGATGAATGCAGCATGAGGAAGAAATAGGAGAAATTAGATGTTTCTGTGCTTTTGCAGGGCTATGACCTCATTTGAATCACAGGCATATGGTGGGAAAGCTTATAACTAAAGTGCTGCAATAGATGTATACAGGTTCTTTAGAGACTGGAAAGGAGGGTAGGAGGGTTGGAAGTTGACTTTTATGTGAGAGAAGTGGGAATGCATGAAGCTCTGCCTTGGAATTCATGATGGGTTAACTCAGAGCTTATCAGTCAGGATTAGCTGGCTGATAACAGGAATAACTTTTGTGTGTCTGCTACAGATTGCTCCTGGTCAGGGAGAGCAAGTAGATAAGACCATTTTCAGACTAATAGAGTTAGCTTCACATTCATAGGACTTGCATCTCATGGAGAACTTCAAGGACCACAATATCTGCTAGAAGCACAACACAGAAGGACAGATCACCAAGGGTTTTGAAATGCACTTTAAAAAAAGCTTCCAGACATGTGACTGAGAACCTGATGAGCAGTGACTTTCTGATGGACCTGTTTTTGACAAATAAAGAAAAATCTCTTTGTGGATGTTCAGGGAAACCCTTAGCTGTAATGACCACAAGATTATGGTGTTCCAGAGAGCAGTATACAAAGGAGAACCATAAACCTGACTTCACAGAAGCAGACTTCTGCCTGAATCTTTTTCAAATAAACTCAGGCAATATATATATCTGGAGAGAAGAGACCTCTAGAAGAATTTGTTGACTTTAAAGAATCACCTTTCAAACTCCAGAGAAGTTGAACCCAGTGAACACAAAATGAATCGAAAAGATAAACAAGAAGATAGTGACAAAACTCAGATGCAAAAAGTAAGTGTACAAGAGGTGGAAAAGGAGAAAAATGTCCTGGGAAGAATATAGACAAGCAGTTTGATCATACTGAGACATGGTTAGGAAAGCAAAACTCACCTGGAAATAAATGTGAAGGGAAACAAGAAAAGTTTCCAAAAGTTTATCAGCAGCAAAAAGAAGACTACAGAAAATGTTGGTCTACTGCTGAATAGGACAGAAGCTTTCATGGAAAAGGACACAGAAAAAGCTGAAGAAATTATTGCCTACTTGACCTCTCTTTTGTCAAGAGCAGCAATTAGGAATTCCAGGAATGTATGGAGCATGTAAGACTCAGCCTCGGTACAGGAGGATCAGGATAGGGGATATTTAAATAAACAAAATATGCACAAGACCATGAGATCTGAAAGGGTGTGCCCATGAGAGTCACTCCTATCTTTAAGAAGTGGGATCCAGGGAACTACAGACCACTCAGACTCACCTTGATCCCTTGGAGGATAATGGTGGAAGCCCTCCTGGAAACCATTTCAAAACACATGAAGGACAAGAAATTGATCAGAAGTAGTCACCATAGGTGTTTGTTTAACCTAAATGATAAACTTCTATTCTAAAATAATTGTCTTGATGGATGAGGGGAGAGCAGTGGAGGTTGGTTATACTGACTTCAACAAGGTTTTCAACACTGTCTGCCATAATATCTTCACAGACAGACTGAGAAGTACAGGCCATAAGTGCACAGGGAGTTGAATTTAAAAACAGCTGAATTTCTGGGCCGAAAGAGTTGTGGTCAGTGGTATGAGTTGAGAACTAGTTACTAGTGGTGTAATCCAGGGGTCAACATCAGGGCCAATACAGTTTAACATCTTCATTAATGACCTGGATTCTGGTACAGAGGGCATTCAGCAAGTTTACAGATGATATGAAGCAGGGAAGAGTGTTTCTCGTGCCAGATGGGTGTGCTCCTAGTCAGAGGGACTTTGACAGTCTGGACAAGTCAGTAGATAGCAACCTCATGAAATTCATAAAGGTAAAAAAGGTAAAGAAAAGATCATGGGAATAAGAAGACCATGCACCAGTACATGTTGGGGGACAACAAGATGGAAAGCAGGCTGGCAGAAAACAGCATGGAAAACCTGCTGAACCAATTGGTCATTAGCAATGTGTCAGAAAGAGACAGAAAACATCCTGGGATGAGTCAGGAAAAATATCACCAGCAAGCTGAAGAATAGTGGCACTTACTCTCAGCACTTGTGAGACCACATCAGGGTGCTGCTTCCAGATGTGGGTCCTGCAGTACAAGAGATTTGTGGCTTTGGTGGAGTGAGTCCAGTTAAGCTTGCAGATATTGGAAAACCTGCTATACAAGGGGGCACTGAAAGAGCTGGGGCTACTTAGCCTGAAGGAGACAAGTGAAGGAGATCACTTATGGTTTATCTTATCAGTGTGTATAAATACCAGATGGCAGAGGGTATAGAAGAGAAAGACAGAGTCTCAGCAGTTGTCTGGGACAGGATAAGATGAAAAATTCCTGGCTATGCAGTAGAACAAGTTTCCCAGTGATTTTGGGTAGTTTGCTCTGAAAGAAATTAAAAATTAACTGGAGAAAGTCCTGAATATCCTGTCATAACTGCAAAGTTAGCCCCTGTTATGATGAGGTGTTGACCTCTCACATGTCTCTCCCAATTTCCATTAGTCTGTAACTCTGTAGTTACACAAATCAGTAGGGACTGTCTTAGTCTTCTCACATTAAAACGTCAGTTCTCCGTATCTCCACAAGGAGAGCTGAAATGCTGGAAATAGCAAGACTAAACTAAAAGTACCCGAAATTCTTCATGCATTTGAAACCGGATTCCTCCTGGATACATCAGAATCGTGTTGAAATAGAGAGACTGCTAATATGTTGATGTAAAGTGTATATGTGGGTGGATAAGTGGATGTCCAAAAAAAAAAAAAAAAAGTAAAAATAATAAATTCTGAGTCCATCATCACTTTATCTGTATATTGTATTCCACTCACTCTTCTTTTTGCATCTTTTCTTTGGACAAAATGCCTCTGTCTGTTTTTAAAGCCTGAATCCTGAATGGACCTTTTGTGATGCACTTGCCTGTGATTCACTCTTAGTAAAAAGTGAGACTGCGTAAAGTGCCTTAACCAGCACAGTTCTTGAGTCTGTAAACCTTCAGAGCCTGAGCCTCTGAGGTGCTCTTGGAGACACTGCCAAAACACATGCTATCCCTCATATTTAGGAAAAAGTCTATTATAGGACTCTAGGAGTTACCACCCTCTAATTCCTCAAATCACAGTAAATCCAAAGTACATGAAAATAACCAGACTTTTGCTGACCCAAGACTCCTGTCTGCCATACATTTTAGTGTTGCCTTTTTTATCATTTTAGTACAGTAATAATGACAGTAAAGCCAGGTTAAAAAATGTTAACAATTAACCTCAAAAAAACCCCAATTGCTTTAGCAAAAAATTTACCAGTATTTAGGTTATTTCTACAATGGGTGGTTGGTTTAATGTCTGTCTATGATTATGTTTTTATCTCAGATTTTAATCTGCTTTCAATGTGCCTTTACTGAAAAACATGGTGCCTGAAAGGTACATCTTTGTGACAACTTGTGGTCACCTTAGCATCTCTGGCAGACTTTGAGAGACTTCAGTCATCTAGTACTTGTAGATTTCTGAGAAAGAAATATTATTTTCAGCCAGCTTTATAACTTTTTTGTATCTGCAAGGCAGTGCAAAGAGGTGGAGGTCACGAGCATTCAGGCCCTGGTGTTGGCTTTCTTCATATTTCTGAAACTAGTGTGAAGTTGCTAACAGTGAAGAGTGACATAAACTGTGAAGACTCAAAGCTGCACAGAAAAGAAGTTGATTGGGGAAACAAAGCCAGTAATTAAGGCCAGGAAGAAATATAAATGATAGACAGAACACAGGGGGCAAAAAAGAGTGATCTTTAAAGAGAACTGAGGACAAAGAGAGGTCAGGGAAAATAAGAAAAAACTAGACAGCTGCTGAGGAATAGAATTACAGAAAAGAGCACTTTTAAGTAGGTTTAAAACCTGGGATTTAAAATGCTTTTCTAGAAATATAAGAAAATAAATGTTTTAGAAGGCGTGACAGAAACCCTTCCCAAACAGTCTGAATTCTTAGAAATTATTAACTAGAGAGGCTATTATTAAAAAGAAATTCTGATTCCCACTATTACCATAGTTACCAGAAGAGCCAGTGCAGTTTTAAATATATCTCCACGTTTGGTTGCATAGCAATGGTTGTGCACTAAGTGTACAGCTGTATTTCACATGTGGAAGAGGATCTTTGTCTAGCACCAGGGGACTATAACAATGTGCCCATGGCTACAGAGGAGTCTCATAGCAATCCCATACAATTTTGCTAATTGTACTCTGCTTTTTGAAATGGTGTCTGAATTTTGAGACTGAGATTCTTTACAAAATTAGTGTGTTCTTCTTTCTTGTAACATACCATAAAGAATTTGACATTTGGTGTTGGGACAAAATTTTAATCTTTAAAATCCTTAAAATCACCTAATCCTTCTGAGACCTTTATAATCTGGTTAGTCTGATCTATAAAAGATTACACTCACCTGGAGAAAATTAGGCTATCTCTTAATTACTCATGAGTCAAAAACTGCACACCCTAGAATATTTTTTTTCTTTTCTTGGAGGCATGGGGTGCTATGAAAAGAAGAGCAGAAAGTTTGGAAATTGGTTGCCTAATGAAGGGGAAGAAGGAGCATGTTGTGTGTGGCAAAGTCTCAAAAGTTTAAGAGGCTCAGTGGTGCTGCATGGCAGATGATGCTGATCTGTCTATGCAGCTTTGCTGAGAGAGTGTAGTTAATTTTTCTTTTTCTGATATCACTGTGCAAGGATAATTAGACTTCATTGCTTCACACTGTCATGGGTGTTCTGAATTTGAGATGTTATAACTTGTGAGTATTTAAATCTGAAGTACTAGTGAGTTACTGATGTATGTATATGCATACAAAGAACAGATAGTATTTTACTTTGCTTGTTGTATTATATACTTTAAAAAAAAACAAGATGAAATGTTAAGAGGAATGATGTACACTAAATCAAAGATGTGTTATATACAATAATCAGATACATTGGCTGTATTTACCCTTTCTTTTTTTTTTGCTTCCTAATGCTTCCTTTTATGTTTTGTATAATGCCTTGTGAGCATAGACATTTAAAACAAGAAGCTCAATGATACTGGACAATTTTCTTTTTTATGCCTGAAATATTTCAAGGAGAGAAAAAAAATCGATAAACCTTCACTTGGTTGTACATAGTCAAACAAGCACTGGTTCTTTGAAATCAGTAAACTTGATGTATGGGAAAGATAGCTCTCCTCTGGAGAAGGAAAGACATTAGTTCTGCATGGTACTCTTCAGTAGGACCAATAGCAATGAAGTGTCAATGACACAATTTTGACATAGGCAGTACACTCATAAAACTAAAGTATGATCACATGAAGCAGGGAAAAGAAGCTGCTGCAAGGACAGTTGTGGAGTGAGACAGGCAGCTAAAGAACAGTAACGAAGCCCTACACTCAAGCGTTTCTTTGGCATCATTCTACCAGCTGAGCATGAAACATCTGCATCCAGCTCTGCTGATTTGCTCATCCCTTCTTCCTTCTTTCCATCCTTCTGCTAGATGCTTTTTAGACTGTTGGCTGCAAACTTTAGGCAAACAGCTGGTGTGCTGATACTTCTCTTGCCAAGAAAGGACTTGGATAACCTAAGCTGAAATATTTGAGATTTCTCATGGTATAATGCATGAATTCAGATAATAATTGACATAATCCTTGAAGAAAAGTACTGCAGCTAACTGCTCAGGGTTATTTGTAACATTTGGTTTAGGTTCATTTTATGGCTAAATTTCTTTTTTTTCTTTTGTTTTGCTTTGCTTTGTTTTGTTTTGTTTTTAAATTTACTGGCTACGGCCCAATTCAGAATGGTCTAAGTGTTAGGATAATTTCTTATGAGATTATTTCTGCTTAGAGAAGCCTTTAAAAACTCTTCATGGCAAGAGTGAAGTTTGTAATCCGCCACTACATGTACTACTCTTTGTAACTGTACGTTGTGTTTATACAGACTAGGAAACTTGTCACACGGCTTGATGCAATAAATCAGGAGCTATTGAGAAAAGCTGCCAAGTTCATGGCAGAAAGTGTAAATTATTCAAGTCTCTTCAACAGCAGTTTAAGATGAGAATGTCCAGATAACCAGGAGATCAATCACCATGCTAAAAACTGCCTTGGTCTGCCAAAGGAAATTAGGTGAAAGAAAGTCCTGTAGATCTGTCAAAATGAGTTTGTCATAGGCAATATCACAAAAGAGTGTATTCATGAAGATAACAACCCCAAACAACACATGTGGGGTGCCTTTTTAATGGAACCTATCACTTTATCACCTTGTCTTTCTATAAGCAACATAGAAAATCAGGTCAAAGTAACATTAGTGTTTAGATATTGGCTGCAATAATTTTTGCTCAATGCCGAAAGAATGTCAAAAAGTGCTATCATTCAGAAAGGTACTGCCTGGGTCAGTTATAGCTTCAAAACCTCTTGCATCCATTCCATTTCTTGCAGTGTTCACTGCATGGAAAATATATTACTTTCAACTATAGGAAAACACTGTGAAAGAGTTTTAAATTTTCTTCCCCTCAAGAAAAACATCTTTTAATTTGAGGGGTTTTATACTTTTAGAAAGAAAATAGGACAAACAAGTGAGGGAAAAAACAAATGACAAGCTCACTGAATACTTCACATTTTCTTAATGAATAGAATATACTTGATACTCAGATATTCTTTCTAACATTTCAACAGCAGATGATAGAATGCAAATAAGACTCATTTGTTTTAGTAGACTCTTTTATCTCAGGCCTTGAATAACATCAAAAGGAGCATGATAAGATTAGTTAGAGTACGAACAGCTATAGCCTTTCACTGAGACTTAAATTTCTTACAGAAGTTTTAAATGTCGCTCAGAAATTAACCCATGTCAACAACAGGCAAACGTTTTGATCAATTACAAATTCCAGACTATAACAGACGTATTCAATCTAACTTCTCCTCTGTCTTGTAAAGGAATATTTGACTGACTGATGAGAATACAAACCCTTCCAGAAGGTATGGTGTATATGGTAGATTTTGCACAACAGTTGTCAATGATGTTATAGTTTGTATTGAATACTTTATCAATATCTTTCACGCAATATATTCACCTGGGCAGAGCCTGGTCTTGGAAATACCAGTTTTCTGTGGAGTAAAATTGGAAAATGTACAGTGACTAATTAGCTTTTAAAATTTATTGGCATTATGACAGTCTTCTTTTCATATGTAGGTTGAGAGGCAAAGTTACAGAAAAGAAGAGAAATAGTATGATAACTTGAAATTATATAGGTGTATATCTGAAGGCTTTGTGATATATTAATGAGGAAATTCCATGCACATTGCGTGTTATGATGTTTCATTCCATCATACCAGGAAAAGCCAGTGAGGAAGGATAGTCGTGTGAAAAATAGAATGTAATTTGACAAGTAAAAATTCCATTATGTGGGGAAGAGATCATCCATTCTGTATGTGTCAAACATCTTTGTGCACTGATTTATACCAAAGAAGCATAGTACTGAGTTCAGCTGGTGTAAACTCACACTTGAAGAGTGCAAAACAGCTGTGATCTGGAAGAGCTGTTAAGGATCATGTTACAAACTTTGAGAAAGGACAACCTGAGCAGGTGACATAGTCAGAGGCAAATGCAAGATTGTTATGAATGACGTTTGTGAAGTCTGCCAAAATGCCAGATGTTTTTCTGAACCTTACAGATCTTGGCATCCACATGACTATCTGATCAACCGTAGAAATGATGGAAGAGAAAGAGCCACAAATGTTTCCACAAGTGATGGAAGAAAAAGGGCCCCGTGTTCAGTACAAATAGTATGTTATGTTTCCTTAAGGCTTTCCATCTGATCAAAGAAACACATTTTGAATTTATGAAGCCGACGAATTAAGACTTGATGTGTTTTATGAAGCAGAAAGCGAAAAAATTGGAAGGCAAAGCTGAGGCAAAGTACAAGAGTTGACACAGAGGTAACGGAATTATTCTTGCATTGCACAGTATCTCTAATCAAGATTATTCTTCAGGATGCCCAAATAAGAGAGTTGCATCTCCAAATTGTAAGAATCAAACTTAATTATTTAGCCAAGGTCATAAGTTGGGCTGTCTCACTTGTATTAATTTAGTGGTTGTTATGTATTTTGAAGCTATAAAGAAAAAAAAGTTACTTATTTTCTTTATGACTGGGCATTTAGCACAACCTTATATTCAGTTTAAAGAATTGTACATTGGATTGTTTTCCTTAGGAAGGTATTGTAACTAAATTATTTGGTTTAAAATAAAGTGATAAACTCAAGGGAAAAAATAATTGCCATGCATTTATTATTAAACTTCCAATGATTAGACTTTTAGAAATGTAATGTGGAATCTAGGGCTTTAATTCTCTTAATGACTTTTATTTTGGGATGAAGATACAGACTTGGAGATTATATCCAAGTTAATACACTTGTTTTTGTCTTCTGGTTGCATTAGTGGTCCTTGAAGGCGAGGAAGACAGATGCCCAAAGTTAACAGTTTTAGTGGTCCATTTATAAGCAAGGAGTGAAAATCAGTTGGGAAAAAATGATTATACATAGATTATACATAATCCCTATTAATACTGAGCATGTATTTGTTCTAGAAAAGCCACAGACTTGCAGCACAGAATAAGAAAGACAGAGGAACATAACCATTCTGAAAATTCTGAATTGAATATTAATAACTTAGCAAAGAACGTGAACTTCCTGAAAATGTTACAGGCAAAATAAAACTCACCAGGTTTCTAATACTCTGTTAAGATTCATTTTACTTCCTTCAGTAATTTACATGCAGGCAGGGTGAAACATGATATTAATCATATGTCACACGCCCCTGAGTGAGCCACAAAGAATTTCAGCTGCCTGTCAAATCATTGTTATTTTCTGAGATGTGCATAAGAAAAGTATAATTATGAACATGCATTACAAAGTGTTGAAAATAAGAAGAGATGCCTGTGAGGGGAAACAGTTCATTCACACACAGGAAGATCTTTAGAAAAATAGGTACAGGAGAAGCTTTGAGGATCAGAACACAACTCATTCTAATGTATCTGAAAGAAATATCATATTTGCATGGAGTGTTTAGTAGAAGTGAAAGCTAAAGTAATAGACACATGAAAACTGAAGAATATTATGTGTACCTAGTAGGAAATTTGCCATATCTTTTCTCGTAACATCCTACAAAATACTTTTGACAGGTAAAAGGAAAATGTTTTGCAGAAACATGCCCAGTGTCAAGGGTGGCAAGCCACAGGAGCAGTCAGATGTAAAGATGTCATATGAATATACTTTATCTTCAGAAACATAGGTTTTCTAGGTGACCATCAGGAGAAGAGAAACTGTGTTCGAAACATAGATAACCATGGGGAGATTCAGTGAAAGCTGTAGTTAACTAGCCTTCCAGGGTTAGTTATCTATAAATATTTATATATCTAACTATCTATAGCTATAGCTATATACCTATGCCTATATTATATATATCTATATCTAGATTATGTAGATATATCTATCTATAAATACTAACTGCAACTGTATGTAGCTAGAAAATAGGAAAGAAACACCTAGGAGGGCAAAGGAGATTAATGATACTTAGAAATGAGACAGGACGCTCTAGGATTTTTCAGATTTGTCCCTTCCTTATTCTCTATTACAGAGAGAATTACAAATATGCAGCTCTGAGCCAGGCTTGTGTCAAGTAGGATGGCATCTCTTTTCTTGGGCTTGTTAGCACTGCCGTCCTCTTGGAATAATTTATTCCTAAGAAAGTTGTTTAAATGATATTTTCTTCTTTCATCCTATTTATCTATGAGCTTTTGTTTATTGTTCTGTGCATAAACATACATCCAGTCCTGATTATAGTACAAGTTTTGACAGATGTCTTTATTATCCAGTGGCAGAGGACTTTTCCCTCAGGCATTGCTTTCTGGATGACTTTATTTGACATTACTGGTGCGTATTGTTGAATTCCTTTTGAAAAGTTCTCTTGTGGGATTTCATTCTGTCATGCATCAAGAATTGTATAGTCCTTTTGTTTAAAAATCAATAAAATAAAAGTTTAAACAAAGAGAAACTACTGATAACAAACACTTAGTTTAATCAAAAGAAATGTTAAGTTCATTTACCTTGCAACATACAGAAGTATTGCATGTAAGGAAGGGCCCTGAGGTTTTCATTAAAGCAAAGTAAAGTTTTTAATTCCACATGACAGGGTTTTTTATTAAAGACTTTTTAAAAAAAATTGCAAATATTGTTCATAGGAAACTTTTAAAGAAAGATTGACAATTTAAAGGAAAATAGTTTTTTCATGAAGCTTTTGTGATTCTTCCCGATATGGTCAAAACCAGTTTGGTTCCTCAAACATCTTTGTGTTTTGTTTTGGTAGATATTGTATTATTCACATTATCAAAAATTACCCTCAAATCTATCATTGATCAAAATCAGAGAGGATGTGACATGTAAAAATAGAAACTATTTTGAAATAGATACATTAGAGACTAACAAAAAAATCCATTGAAGAAATTTTAAAAAATCCTCTGTTGTTGTAAGGCATCTGTAATACATATATATATTACAGATATTACAGATATATATATATATATATATATATAAAGTGTTCTGAAGCATTTCTCAACAAACTGAAACAGAATTTAGATAATAGATCATAATTTACTTATGTATCTTAATGACTGGAAATCAAAGTTCCATATTTAGTGATACTGTGTTATACTAATGAACTGTGGAAAAATGAAAACTTTGTACATTGGATGATGTTGATCTTTCTGGTAAGAAAGCTGGTAAGATGGCTTCCCCTCAATGAATGAAGATCTATAAGACTTTAGGTGATGGCAACAATTTTTTAATTTCCCATCTAAGCATTCTGTAGGAGGTGATTACATAAAACTAGATGTCAATCTGTAGCAGCTGGATCCTCTTTCCTGCAAATGACCTTGATAGGATGGATGTGGAGGTGTTTGACTTGATTGACGAATTCCTTTTGTGGTGGTGATTTTCATGGTCAATGGACTTCAAATTTGAAATAAGATATTCTATGACGTCTGAATCCATGTGGTATTCTTTCCTTTGTGACAATAAAGTAAATCAGCATTATCATTCAAGTAACAATCTTTGAATGTAAAATCCATGCTCATAACAATCAATGTAAATAGTAACTACTGTCCTATTGTGTTGTTGTTTAACACAGCATGGTGATTACCATGTGAAAACACACCAGGATTGATCTTTCAACCCCTCAGCATGTTTTGATATGATTAAGCACGGCTGTTCCTCATTTTGATTTCTGGTTCAAGCCTGGCATGCTTTGTAAGATGAATACATGCTGAGGAAGAGTCAATACTAAAACAAACTGCTACTCCTGAGCCTCAGGTTGGCCATAAAAACCTACAAGAACAACGAAAAATCCCTCTCAAACCATCCCCAACTTCTTACTGCCCATTGATGTTGTCTAATGCTTAATATTGGTATCTTTGTTTTTGAAAGCTGATGTAAACCATGGTACAGTTGTACTTTATTAAGGTAGCTTTGCTCAATGCGGTCTCCCACTCAGATTACAGTTCTGCTAAATGTGTCCTCTCTTTATGTGTTCCTATCTGTTTTCTACTGGTTAAGAGAACATTTTCACCTTAGTGGACATAAGCCTTGCATGAGGAGAGATGTAGAATTAAAAGAAGGGAAAGGCTGGTTTGTTAGAACAAACAGTGCTATAACAATAAGAGATCTGATTTTAGAAAAGGCTTTGGGTTAGGAGTGATACTAACCTTAACCCTCTGGCCATTTTTAATTTTAAATATATGGATCTCCATTTTTTGGTTACTATTTTTTTCCTTTGATCTTCCACTTGAACTGAAGGATTATTACATGGATAACATTTAGGCCAGATCTTCTTAATCTTCAGTTTAGACTAATAGACTTCCCAGTTGAAGTTTAATAGGTACCATGCTATGATATGAACACATTTTATTTATTTTATGCCAGAAATTACAGAAAGAAATTTAAAAAAAGGTTAGAAAAAATGGGTGATAGGCATGTGTTCCTGTCTTGACCAACAGGTAGAGGACACTTTACTGAAAATCCATTCATTTAATACTTTGCTTAATCACCTGCATACCTTTTTTAATGGTTAAGGTAAGAATATATTATGTGAATACAAACTTTTCAAATGATGGGGTGAATATGTGCCAGCATAGTTTATAAATTTCTATGGCTTTTAGTAGCACTAGGTTCTTTTAATATTCCCATTACTTAAGAGTCCTCTCCTCTCCTCTCCTCTCCTCTCCTCTCCTCTCCTCTCCTCTCCTCCCCTCCCCTCCCCTCCCCTCCCCTTCCCTTCCGATGCTAACAAAACTCGTCCATCTTTTTCATGGCATTCATTTTGAATAAAAAGAGATTTTTTTTTTCTAATTGGCAGGGCTCTGAATGTAGATGTGTATATGCTTTCAACGAAGTTTTCTTTAAGTTCTAAATGACTCTGTCATTACTCATTATAAATATATCTATAGATGTACATGCACATATTTTTTTTCCAAAGGAATGTTATTAGTTTAATCATTTAATAAAGGGGGTCAATGACTTCTAGTCATTGATAAATATCAGGAGTGATATTTTGTGAAAAATTGAAGAGTTGTGGCTTTTACACAAGACATGGCACGGCATGTAAAGCAACTATTTTTTTCACATGCTTGATGGGGAAAGTAAAGCAAATTATCTCTGATTTAAAGACTTAGGAACTGTGAAGCAATACTGACTTCTTTTTCCTTCTTAACTGTGTTACAGATGGTCATGTTTCACTAACAAAATATTCTGTTTATCTGCAAAGGAAATGATAGATTTGTATAATTTTGATTTTTGCTTGATATGTAGATAAAATAGTATTTATAGTTTCTTTTCCTAGAGCTGGATTGGAAAAGATATTGAAATGCAACCTTGGAAAATAAAATGAAAATATTTAGTTGCATTGGATTAGAGCTCTTCTGGTCAGATGATATAAGTATGTAGTCTATTGAAGGAAATTTCAATTTAGTTTACTCAACATGCTATATTTTGTCATGGTTTGCAGCTAGCTTGTAGCTGCCAAATGAATCAGACCTTCAGCCTCGGCTAGCCTAGAGGTAAACAGGTCCTCAGATGAGGCAGGGATAGGTTGAGTTTAAATCTACACAGGGACATTCATCTAGCATGTTCCATCCTGAGCTGCCGGCATCTCCCTGGTCAGGAACTGGGCTGTGAGAGGATCAGACCAACGAGCTGTAGAGACCCAGCACTTTTGAACTCCCTTTATAAGAAGGCTCTCAACAATAAGACAGGCTGTTTGTCCCATGGAGCTTTGGTGTGTGTGTGTGATCCCTCTCTCCAACCACCGACCTCATGGAACATCTG
The DNA here is from genome assembly GCF_015832195.1 of Motacilla alba alba. Taxonomy (NCBI): domain Eukaryota; kingdom Metazoa; phylum Chordata; class Aves; order Passeriformes; family Motacillidae; genus Motacilla; species Motacilla alba. The sequence goes on from NC_052046.1 coordinate 47,640,340, forward strand.
GAATTTTATGTTATAATACTTGAATTTGAAACACAACAAAATTGAAAGCAAAACCTGAAGAGACCAAAATAATCCTGAATAGTTAACACTTCTTTTTTTTCAGCTTGGTTTTGATAGTCACAACAAAAATGTCAGAAGTTTTAAGAAGAAAATGCTTTGTTCCAAACAGTTCCAAGATGCTTCAATATATTTTTAAGTGTTGAAGTAAATAATTTTTAAGGGTATCTACAATCAAACAGGACAGTGTTTTCATTACTAGAAATGAAAAATATGGGGACTTGGTATAATTTCCACGACTGCTGATTTCTATGTGTATACATGACAGCTTTCAGTGTAGAAGTGTGCTAATATTTTGTAAATATTCTTTGCCCCATTTTAATCCTGAGTGAGTGTGTGTCCTTTTGCTAGTGGCTCATACTTTAGAATGGCCTGTAAATGATGTTCACAGGCTAAGAAAAATGGTTTTCAACTCGTCTTTGTTAGAAAGTTTCCTGCCTCTAGACTGCAGGATTATAATTATATCTATATATGAGAAAATTATGATAAATTTTATGGTAGATTTATTTACGGTTCTATGTGAAGTGCATTTTAAGTTCAAACTTTGGGATATATAAAAACCTTAACATAAAAGACCTAAACAAGAGAAATAAAAATAAAAGTATTACTTATAATGTATATTTACACATTTTAAAACCCAAAAAGACCTTAAACAAACAAACAAACAAAACCCACTTCAATTTCTTCACGTCAATCTGCATTATTTTATGATCAATGGAACTTTCTGTATTTCAGCTTTTTTATTTTAAAAAACCCATTTGATCAGATATAACTTACTCTAGAAGAAATATTATTTTAATACCAAAAGCATTAAAAGTTTGGATAAAATGTTCCAGATGGCCATTGAACTCTGAACATTTATTGTACCTATTAACCTTTCAGAATTATATCCACTTTATCACATGGCACTTCAAGATACTCTGCTTGAAGCAGGTTTCTGCAAAGCATTAAAAGCATAGAGCTTTGAATTTTGATCCAGCATGTTTTAAAATATCTTTACTACCTGCAGACTGAACACAGTCCAAATGCTGTAATTGGTATTAGATGAAAAGGTACGAGGAGAAGAGCTACCCTCCTCTGCCAATCCCATAAGGTAAAGGAGTGACTTTTGTGTTTCAAAGAAAAAAATTTGGGTACCTACCAGCAGATGCTATTAAGAGGCTTGCTAGCAATGAACTTCATGAAAATATTTCCTTCAAAGAAATAAACAAAAAAGGTGTTTTAATTTTCAAATAGAATTTTTTAAAATGATGGCTAGTTTATATGGTCTCTGCTTAATGTACTGACTACTGTGAGTAACCAGTTCAAGCAACAGTGTGGGCTGACAAATCTGCAGCTGCTGTATGTTGTGTAGCTGGTGTCAATAGTCAATCCCCATCAGTGGTTTTGCTGTGGCACCTTTGTGCCTAAGTCCCTTCCCCTATTAACATGTTTTCAGTAAGAAAAAGAGAGTGGAATATCATTTAAAGGTTTACTAGTGCAATACAGAATGCAGTGTAAAGGTCTTGGGTTAATAGCAAAATTGATTTAGGAATAATGCAGCTGCTGAATTTCCCTGGAGTATATTGCCTCAATGCTGAGAAATCACCTGTGCTTTCTTTCTCTACAGCCACAGAAAGGGTAGATATTTCCGTGTATGATTTGTGGACAGGTTTTCTAGAAAATCAGAACAAATAGGAATTTGCAGAGAAAATAAAATGAGCCAATGAATAGCAATCATTTTAAGACATCTAAATTTGCAGAAAATCATAAAATAATTTATGTTAGAAAAGACCTTTAAGATCAATAAGCCAAATTATTAGAATGACATGCTGAAATTGAACAGGATTTTTTTGGCCACCGTAACACCTAAAAGTCCACTCAATTTGATCTACCTTTAGATCCATCCATCAGCTTCATCAGCTTGCTCTAGATTTTGTTTGATTTTTTGGGTTTTTTCTTTTCAAGAAGTCTTGATGATTAATACGGCAACCCTACATTCTACCTAGCAGGTATTAACAAATGTCAGATTGTGTTTCAGACTTTGTGTTTCTCAGCAAGAACCACCCCCAGAGCAAGAAGTTCAGGCAAAGTGTTAATAAGGTTTGATGGCCTTTTTCATCCGCACTTCACTCTTTAGTATTCATCTAGTTTATCTGAAACCTTACTTTATCTCCTTGTCAAAGAAAGACAAGCTTTGTTCTCCCTAACAGTTTGCTCTTGGATGCAAAAATGGCAGTAGAGAGAAGAAAAATCCACTTTCACGTCCACCAAATAGCAGCTCAAGTCTTATGGTAATTTCTTCACATGATGCTAGCTCAGATTTGCTGAGTGATAACTATGAAACAAAGTTTAGTAAAGAGATCTTCTTCTCTCAGTATTTTTCTCCTTGGGCTGTTCATTTGTACTTCACCTGCTGGGCAATGGCATTGCAACTCTCATGTGGCTGCCACTGTGTAGAGCACAAATTGGGAAATTATATCCCAATCACCTCTTCCAAATTTCAATGCATAGCCCTTGATGCTCGGAAAAATTTTCTCAGTTGTGAGTAGCCATATCTAGTGTTCTGCAACAGAAATATCTGCCTACCTGCTTGACACCTGCAGAGCCTGAAGCAAGAGGGCAGGATCCTTAGGAAGAAAGACTTTAGTGAGCAGTGCCAGCCTTCTTGTGGCTTTGTAGCAAGTGCAACCTATGTGACTGCTGGCACAGCAGGTAATTATATAATGCTTGCTTGAAGAGAAATTCATCATATGCTGGGATGTAACAGTGACAAGGTATTTGAAGTACACAAACAAAGGCAGGGCTTGGCATTTGTACACAGCAGTGTTGCTGGTTGCTGTAGGCATCATTCAAGAAAATCACCAAACACTGTGTATTTTTTCACACTTCCTTTTCTGCTTTCCCAGGTAGTCTCATTCTCTCTCTGTGTAGTAAATAGAGAGCCCAGAATGTTTTTGGTTGGATTCCTTTTCTTTCTATAGGATGTTTTTCATGGAGTTTTTGGGCATACTGAAGTGTTTGACACAGATATAACAGAAGTGAGAGTTGATATAACAGAAGTGAGAGTAAGGGAAGGGTATTTTGCAGCATAGGTGGTATTTACAGGATTATATAAAGACACTTGCCTAGATACAAGCCTTTCTATAAATATCTCTGCTCTTCATCAACCTTAAACAGCTGCCACACCTTTCCAAATCAATAAAAAGTGATGTAATGAAATCAGAGCTGAGCTGAAAATCAGTGATCTATCATGTCATTTCAGACATAATGTGTTGGATTATTATATGTATGTTGTCTCTTTTTGTCTCAGAGTTTGGCTTTAACAACAGCCATGTAGCCTGCATCCATTCTGTCCTACATATTGGTCTGTGCCTCAAACGGCATCATTTTGCCCAGAAAGTCCTTCCCCTGTGGTGTATTTCAAATATGAAATGAATTGCATTCTGCTCAACAAGTCAGCAGGAGCTGGACAGGAATGAATGCTGAATCTTGGCACCTGCCAATGGGAGAGATTTGGAAAGCTTGCTCTTAGTGCTCACCTGTTTCTGAACAGTGCTCCATGGCTGGTCATCAATGGAAAGACTATGGAGCTATTTTAAAGATTTAAAAACTTATAATGAACATTACACCAATCTTCAGATATTTGAGACTGTAAATGAATGAAACTCTTTAACTTCTTTATTGGAACATGTCAAAGACTGCGAGTTCTGGCTAACTTTTCTGTCTCAAGACTGTAGGATGTCAAATCCAGCCACAAATCAATTTATTTCCATTAAAGCTGCAGTTCAGTTCACCCTGTTTATAATTGTCATCACACGTGCTTCTTAATGGTTCTTTCATTTTGTCAAAATATATTTGCACATTATTAATGAATATTCCTCAGAGATACTATTCACAGATACAGACATGCAGTGCACTGATACTGATGAAAGTGCTAAGGTCAACTGTTGAGTGGAGCCAGAACTATATGGGGGCTGCAGAGCATCTAAATTCCAGCTGACTTTCCAAGTCCTTGGTTGCATTTGAAACATATGACAAGGAAAATGAAAAAAACAAAACCTTTACCCTACCAAAAAATAGAAAATAATATATTACCTTGCTTACCTTTCCTTGGGCTTTCTTATCTACTTGCTCTGATATGATTTGAAGTCAAGGCTCTTGTCACAAGAGCAGTTACTGGTTTATGCGGTAATAAAACATTGCATAGTGAAAATATTTAGACATACAGTGAGTTATGAACTGTGGTAAGACCATCCTCCTAGCATCTGCTTGCCAAATGACTGTGGTATTTCATTCAGATCTGCACTGCTGGGATCTGAGTGGGAATACACTTTAATTCACCAAAGCTTACTATAATGTGTAAAAATGAGTAAGAATACACTATTACTTGGGGATATGACTCTGGCAAAAAAAAAAACAAAACCAAAAACAAAAAAAACCAAAACCAACCAACCAACCAACCAAAAAACCACCAAAAACCAAAAAACAAAACCAAAACAAACCAACCAACCAACCAACCAACCAAAAACCCAACATAAACACAAACAAACAAACAAACAAAAAACCCACCGAAACTTCCAAAGACAATATCTTTGGCAATTACAGGGACTTGTAGGTGAATAATCTTAGGGTCTAGCAGAAGATTGTAAGACAAGAGATCTGGAGATAGTTTTAGGCTTTATTATTGGCACAATCATTGTTCCTGGCATTGTAATAAACTATTTGCTTTCCTCGTGGTGGGGCAAAGTACTCCTGATGGTATTTATGGACTGCTAGAGATCTGATGGAGATCTGATTTACTAGTCTAAGTATACCTGTGATATTTTTTCCCCTTAAAAGCATCTCTAACAATGGATTTTTTTTTTCCCCAGAAAGTTGTAAACAAGCCTTATTATGTTCCTAGAAAGGGACAGGATAGTTCTTCATGTGACAGTAAATTATTGAGGGTTTGCCTTTTCTGTGTATTCCTAATATAGATCTGTCTACCAGTCCTCTAGTTATGGGACTTTCTGAAGCTATTGTTTTCAAAGACCACACTGCCTCTTGTAGTGGGTTTCAGTGAGCATATTCCCAAGCTGCTGTCATGCTTCTAACAGAGCAGTGTTCAAAGCACAGGGTCTCAGTCCCCTACCTTAGTAATCTTGTGATTGCAGGGCATAGATGCTCTATCTTTATTTTTTTGTTCTTTTTTTTTTTTTTTTTTCTGCATCAGAAAAGACAGTCAGGCTGTCTTTCTAGTGAGCTGCTAGTGAGCAGCTAGCGAGCCACACCAGATTAGGCCAATATTCTTTAAATCATAGTCTGTGTGTGCTTTTTCACGGCTGGATGATCCAGGGTATTAAGAGGAATGTTTGCTAAGACAAATGCTGCTGTCAGATTCATCAGCTCAATATGGCAATGTTCTGTTGAACTGCGTGTTACAGAGAGCAGATCTTGCATGGTCCATTAACTGATCACCTCCCTCTCCTCATCTTTTAAAATTTGTTGCAGTTTATGCTTGTGTGAAGAGTTTTCTAGATACTTGTCTCAGTTACAATAACTTCCTTTAAAAGGTCTGTAAAAATGTTGCAGTTGAAACAAAAATTGTGACCTCCTTCCCCTGCCCAACAACTTCTTTCTATTTAGTCAAGAGTTCTGCTGTGATCACTGTGGAAGCATTTCATTGTTCTCTTACATTCACCAGACAAGGGTCTTCAAAGTCCTTCAAAAATTACAGAGAGAGATGCTTCCCCCAGTTCATGTCTGCAGCTGATTCTAGCTTGGAGATTTTACCTCTGGGAAACTTTGAACTCTGATCCAGGATAACATGGAGCCTGGATGTAGGAAGAGCTCTGAACATATTTTCTGAAGAACTGATTCATTGAATTTTAGCAACCTCTTGGGAAGATTCCACTCTGGGAGATATCTTTCTCTTTTCTCTTTGTGTTACATTCTATACAAGATTTTAAATTAGGTTTTTGTTACAAAAGAGACAAATTCACTGAAAAAATAATAATCCTTGGTTGTTTTTTTTTTTTTTTTTAATAGGATACTTAAAAGTAAGGACCTGATCACTACAAACCTAAGCTTGGTAAAACACCTGCTGAAATCAATCAGTCTGTGCTTTCTTAAATGTCCTAAATTTGGCTTTTGCAGTGGAACTTGGTTTTCCAGACTTTAGGCATTGTAAAAATGGTCTGAGAGTGTCAGTCTGGTCTCTCTCTCTTTGGTCTGTGTAAAATGTTGTACTTAACATTGATGAAGTGATCTTGTCCTTAAAATGAAGTGTGAATTTTCTGAGAAAATTTGATTGGAATGTTAGAGCTGAGGGTGGCTTTGAGAGACTGTGAAATGAGACAGATAACAGCAGTTATTTCAACCATCCTAAAGTGAGTTTTAGGGGTGAAAAAGTTAAAGGAAGATGGAGTATTTTCCATTAAAGACTTGAAATAAAAATGCCTGCTTGTAAAAGATTGTATGATATAAGACAATCACACTGTCTGACATGATGCTGTGTGTGGAACTAGCAGTGCAGTGTAATTCATCCAAACTTTTAGAAGAACAGTCTGTTTTTTGTCCCAGGTGGGAGCGCAAATAGGGTGATTTCATGCCTTTCTTTCACTTATTCTAGATCCTTCAGCTAATGCATTTTGCAGTAAGATTTTGCTGAGATTTAATCTGATCCTCCTGTACCACTGTAACACTGCATATTGCTGATGGCCTCCTTTGCTTGGGAAAGGAAATAAGTACCAAAGCTTTTGTATATCTGCTTGATGATGGGCAATGTCTTCAACTCTTAAATTTTACAACTGTGTAATTCTTAATGTGTAACACATTTTGCAAAGATGTGCAAGGAAGAACAAATGTTTGTACTCCGTTCCATATTTTGAATAAAGTAACAATCCCCAAGCAATGCTTATGTATAGATCAGCCTATGCACAATAAATTCATGAAAGGTGGGAAGAAAAGATACATTAAAAAATTGAAAATGCATCATCATAACTATTGGATTCCAATCTCAGCATCTAATGCTGACAAACAACTTACAGGAACTGCAACCTAGGATTCTTGAGGAGATGGATTAAGGAATCCAGGTGTTTATTTTGATTTTCAGATGCAAAAATAAACAGAACTACAAGTTCAAAACAGTCAATTTTTGGCTTCATAAGCCTTGACTGCCTAAGCATGGAATCAGTCCAGGTGATCACCCTTGCATTTATAAGGGTGGCAATTCTAGTCACTTGTCTTGCATGTGCAAAGCTCTTGTTAACAATACTGTTGTGATTACACTTCATTATCTAATGAAGCACAGTCAGAAAAACAAACAAACAAACAAACAAACAAACAACAAAAAAACCCAAAACCAACCCCAAATATGCATGAAATGAGAGAGGTGACTGCAGCCTTCAAAAGAAACTCCTGGCATTTCTGCTGAATCAACTGTTCTGCCCTTTCATGCCAATAACAGCTCACTTACGCTTCATGGAGAGTGTAAGCACTCTCAGATTTACTGGACCAGTTAAACAAATATTTCTACCAAACTCATACAATTATTTATATGTCTGAAATATGCAGGGTTAGATTCCAAATATTGAAACAATCCCACATTGTTTGCAGTGCTCTTCCAACAGTGTGGTCAATTTTTTAATATGTGATTAATAAATTACTGACTACATAAACATGTAGGTGAATAAAGTTATACATGCAAATGCACAGGACATCAGAAAGGCATTGAAGTCTCAAGAAAGTCTTTTAGAAGAATGTACATAAATCCATATGACACAGAAATAAAATTTGTACATCAAATGAAAGCAAAATTAGTTTTGTGGGTTTCTTTATTGAATTAAATATTCACCACAGGAATAGAAAACCCAAAAGATTTTATACACATGTACATGCATATCCTACAAACCTGGCTTTATAGCTAGATCTAAATCAGAAGATTAGAGAAACTCCCTCAAGAGGAGATGGTGGAAAGTTGATGAAGACAGAGGAAAAACAGGGCAAGACTGATGACAGGCTAAGGTGAGAATAAAGCAGAAGAAAGGAATACTATATTGTCTTGGTTTTAATTTTTTTCCTTTGTGTAAAAATATACTTTCTGAGCTTTTAATTGTCATTCGTTGTTGATATCAGTAGAAAGATGGTTGGAGGTGAAATCAGAGGAAACTGAGAAGTTATATTCACATTCTTAAAAATTACAGCGTAAAATACAATTGCTACTCCCTGGATGGAATATGGTTGGCCTGCCTGAAACATGTTCCATGATAATTCCCTGCAACCACAATCTGCAACCAGAGCACCTGCTAAAGGGGGTGGAATGGAGGGCAGAGTGGTGTGGAGACACTAGAGACAGACTCTGTTGTAATCCTTGCAGGAAGAGGAGCTTGATGGCACTTTGTGGTTGAGAATTTGCCCAGCAAGGGGAGATAGGAGAAGATGTCCTGCGGCTGAGCCAACACCATCACGAAGGTACCCACTTCCAAGATACAACCATCCCTCACTGGGCACGTGCTCTGTTCTTTTTTTTGACTGTGTCTTTAAAAATGAAGTGAGACAATTTTAAACCAATCAGTGGCAAAGGTATGCATGACTAGAGCCACTCAAGCTCCACTTAAACATAAAGGAACAGTATAAAAGGAAGTTGAGAATGAGGGGAAAGTTAGGAAAGAGTCCATTATGGCTAATAGGATCAGGCTGAACCTGTTTTCTCTCCCAAAGAGATGCTTACAGGGTGAGAATCACACTGTGTGTGTGCTGAAGACTTTCACTGGGGATTAGAGCTTGTCTGTATCTTGCTTTGAATATATTTTTGCAGTGAGTCAATCCTTGAACCTTAACCTGTCACAATATTCTGTTAATAAAGAGTGTTATTCCGTAAACTGTTGGTTCCAGTCATTTGCCATAGCATTCGCTGGCTGCAGGTGGCATACCCAAATAAAGAGGAAGACCCACTGAGAGTTCATAAAGTGAGAAGACCCACTGAGGGGTCTCCCTTATACTCCTGATGTGTGTCTCTAAGTCAGTTGAACTACCCTCCAATCCAGCAGGACTGCCCAGTGAAGAGTTTCCCTAACAGGATGCAGAGAGACAGGTTGGGGACTGGGCACAAGGAGCTTGGCTTTCTTATATGGTGCTAAAAGACAAATTAAATACTAAGGGTAGAGGAAGTCTCTCCTTTTCACGTGACAACATCTCATTCCATTCTGCTGGACTCTTCTTCCTCACAGAGCTCAGAGACAATGTGAAAATATTGGTTTCTCTAATAGGTGTTTGTTTATTTTTCTTACGTCCTACATGCAAAGTGAGACATGGCACTTTTTCTGTGTTTAGCTACCAGCATTTTACAATATTTTGCCTATTTTTAAACATGAAGTCTTGGCTTGTCCAGCCTACTACCTGAGTACCACTGTGCTTCCTGCTCCATGACTGTAACTTTTCTACAAGACTCTCTGCTTCTGTGGGAATATTCCTCAGCACTTAGATGATGAAAAGTCACTTAAATTTCTGTGTGTGTGCAGTATATACTAAAACTTCTTGGAGAATTTTTAGCCAAATTGGCAAGTTTATCTCTAAGTTAGGACCTTTATATTTTAAAGAAAGCTTATTATGAATAGAGAAAGTAATTTACGTCAGCTAATGATCCATCTTATGGTAACCAAAAGCCAGGCATAAAATTGCAATTAGTTTCCTGCTAAAATTTTCAAGAGGACTTTATTTTTTTTTTCTGCATTGATGAAATATGCCATAAATATAAACAGTATTGTAGTCCTTTTCAACAATAACTGACTGAGCAAGAGTCTTTTTCCTCATCCAGGGTTCATTACGCATAATAATGTTGTTCATGAGTTTAATATAGCACCCATGGAGAGCTTGTTATTTCATGTATGTACTGTACTAGAATTTCTCAGGCTGAGCAAAAATTATGCATTTTTTTCAAAAAGAGCAAAAAGTCAAGTATTTCGGAATTACTTTAAGGGATGTGCAATAAGGAATGGAGAATTACTAAACTTGAGCACAAAACATTTCTCTGGGAGCTTCCTGCCTTCTGTGTATGTGCTCAGTGCTTTTCTTTGCAACATTAAAGTGGTGGTAGAAAACTAATGACAGCATAGTTCTCAGTGTCTGTATTATGCATGTTGGCAAGCAATGATTTATTTTACATCTTACAAGAATTGTATTATTTAGCTCACCCTTTCATGCAATGTAAAATTAATAGGGGAACAATATTCTTTGGAGATTAGAAAATGTTTGATTCCAGGAGTAGCAGGCTTTATATGCCTTGTAAGAGCTGATTACCCAGTTCAAACATGCATCTTATGAAATTTGAGTTCTGCCTTTCCTGTTATTTAAATCACCTTGAGAACAATTGAAGCTAAAATGTTGACCATTTCAAAATATTATTTAAATTCAGAAGGTAGCACATGCCTCTTCCCAAGTATTGTCATTTGAGCAGGAAGGCAAATGAGACATTTCAATCAACCAAAAGAGTGATTTCTGAGTCAAAACTATTAAACTGTAGCATGAAAAGAGAAATAGATAGTAGGACAGGTATACTTGGGCAAATATTGATCGTAAGCGTCATGTGAGCAATGGAGTTTTACTTTTCTTATTTTTCAGTGTGTTCCACAAAGAGCCAGATAAGAAGGCAGGAAGAGATCTGAAGGAACCAATTCAAAGTGAAGAGAATCCCAGGAAGACCTTGATGATCTCTGTGGGACTTGGAGCATGCTTTTGTACAGAAACTGTAGAGAATCTACATGTCTACTATTTTTTTCCCTGAGACATTTTCAGGAAAAATGAAAACTAGCTTTTCATAATTTCACAGAATAAACATAAATTCACAGAATTTCACATGGAATTTGCTTGTACCAAGTATCTATATGCTTTTCTTAGAATTAATTAATTTATGAAATGGAGTAACTTCTCCTCATGGTCAACCTTACCAAGTTATTGATGATAGATTTATTTGCTGAGCTTGTTTCTCAAATATATTTTTAATGTCTCTTTTACTTTTATGGTTTTATTGACTTAATTTAAGTTACATTTCTTTTTAATTCACAAAGTATAATACTTGGCATTTATCCACATTATCAAAACAGCTTGGTGCATATTTCTCCAACTTAATTGCTACTGAAAAAAAAACTCCAGGCCTGCATATACCTTCCTCACATTTCTTTATTTTCAAGTTCAGTTAACACCTATTCTGGTTTAAAATGTTCTGAATTTTTTTTTGTGCAAAAGAACTGCTACAGGAAATGTGAAAAAAATGAAGATTTCTTTTCAATATTCTTGTTGATAATTGCACAGCATTTTATTGACACAAGTCATATTAAAACTTTCTATTGTGGAGGTTTAGATAGTTTTATCCACACAAATCCATTAACTTCAGCTGTTAATAATGTGTTTATTTCCTTTTTGTTTCTTATCCTATTATGAGTAGATGACAAAGTCTAAGCATTACCAGAAACATTGCAAAGGCAAAGACTGTAGCTGAGCATTGAAATGACCTTATGTCATACAGGCTCACTTTGCTGACTGGATCTCATGTTGGAGGAGATCCAGTAGGTAGAAAAGCCTCTCGTCTGTGCATAAAACCAGATGCCTGAGTTTTTCCTAGCATTGTACCAGCCTAAATTAATTTTCATTCAATTGCAGCATGGTGCAATTCACCAGGGTAAATGTGAAAATAATCTAGTTCTATTCCAAAAATAAAACACGAGAAAGAAAAATGAAATGAGGACACATCAATACTTGTACAGTGCTCAGAAAGCACCCTGTTTTTCTGGATTTCATAATGTCCTACCTCACGTTTTAGTTGGATTAATTTTCCTTATCCTAAAGTGCAACATAAAATACAAGAGGGGAACTTTTAGGCTAACTTTTAATCCACTAAGGAATTCATCCCAATTATGGGCAAAATATTAAGCCAGATCTTAATCCCCTCACGGTGCAGCTGTTCTTTGCTTTGCACAGGGCATGGCTCCCAGAGAAATGCATTTAGAGATCTTAAACACATGTTGTACTATGCATAAGAAGGTCTCTGTCAAATGAGAAATATGAAGTGAAATGATAGCTTTCTCACAGACATATTCTCCTGTTCTCTGTTGACTTAAAAATTAAGTTTATTTTGCCCTGAATGAGCTTCTCTTCTCACCCTTTAATCAGATTTAACATCTTCTATGCAATTTCTGTTTGCTGGCTAAGTATTATTTCTCCATTATTATTCCAAGATTTTCTACCTTTTTTCTACATTATCTTGCAATATCTTCATTTTCTTCTGCTTAAAATCTTGGTTTCTGACACTTTCAGGTTTGACCCCACTTTTGCCAATCCTCTTCTTTCATTTGCAGAGCTATTTATAATAGTTTTGAAAAAATTAATTTCTTCAAGTAAAAAAGCCAGCGCTAGCTAAGTTACCATGGTAACTGTCTCTTTTTCCTTGGGAATTAATGAGATTCTTGGTCATTTGGCCCTACAGGAACACTGGTTTCGGTAAAGAAATTGATACTATGTGACTTTATCTGTCTTCAAATAGCAGTGGCCTGGTTCTTAAATTATGTTTGTGCTCAGTGATTTAGCTTAGCCTGACGTCAGCTGACTAACCTCTGGTTTTATGCTGGTGAGAGAAAAGGGAAGTAAAAATCTATGCACACATTGGTATAACTTAACTGGTAGTTGTTGATGCAGAATTTGATAATGTTTTCAAATTACACACAGAAGGCTTGGATGCATAAAGAACAGAACTCTCATTTAGTTTAAAAGATTTAATCTTGTAACTCTTGGACAAAATACTTCCTCTAAAGTCTTAGAATATTTTCCTTACTGCCATTTTTTTACTGATATTTTGCATCATGAGCTGGAAAAGCTGAGAATAGGAAAAAAAATGTAAGAAATACTTTGCTTGGATTTTTATATCAACTCTAATTAAACAAGAGAGTGTCCTCAACATGTGAGAGGTTCTGAGAAAAAAACCTAAGCACAGAATCTCTTTGAACTTTGTAATACTTTAATCAGGATTTCAGTTTCAGAACAGGCAACTGCTGAATTTGTAATGGGATGAGCCAATGTTTCACACTCAAAGGTTCTCAAACTTTTATAAATTCAGCTCTTCATTTTTATACAAACCCATATTTGATAAAAAAACCACCATTAGTATTTAGTACAATTCTAATACCAAGAAAATGCAATTCTAATACAAAAAAATAATTCCAATGTCAGTTGTCTTTTCTATCCTGTGCAAACAAGCTCCATTTTATGTCTAAATGTGCTGTTTGAAAAATATGTTTGAAAAATATCTCAATTATTATAATGGTAACATTCATGTTTTTCAGAGAGTTAATTTCTCAAAAATCTGAATAATAGGCAAACTCTGGTTGTTTACGATTTGTTCCTGAGGAAGTCTGAAGCTTGCCATGACTCTTATGTAAAGCATGTTATAGATGCATAACATCATTTAGGTTGGAAAAAAGCCTTATGAGTCCAACCATGAACTCAACACTGCCAAGTTCATCCTTTACTGTGCCCCCAAATGCAACATCTACATGTCTTTTAATCACCTGCAGGGATGGTAGTTCCAAAGCTTCCCAGGCAGCACGTTGCACTGCTTGATAACTATTTTGGTAAATAAATTTTTCCAAATACCCAATCTGAACCTTCTCTGGTACAACCTGAATAATTTCATCTCATCCTGTCCCTTGTTACTTGGGAGAAGAGACTGGCCCCCACCTTACCGCAATCTTCTTTCAAGCAGTTGTAGATAGCAATAAGGATTCCCTTGAGTCTCCTTTTCTCCAGGTTAAACAATCCCAGCTCCCTCTGCCACTCATCATAAGACCCATGCTCCAAACTCCCCACCACCTTTGTTGCTGTTCTTCAGACACACAAATATATTGCTGTCCTTTTCCTCATTTCCTGCTTTCTTTGTCTGACTTATTTAAGCAAGCCAGCAAGAATCCCTTTTTTAATAGCATTTTACAGCATAACATTATTTTTTATGCTTGTCATATTCGTAAGAATACAGACTGCAAATGCATACTGAGTTTTTAGATTTTTATGAATACAATGTTTCAAAATTGCACTGATTTTGATTAGAAGGCAGTTATACCTTGAGAGATTTTTTTTCCCTTTCTCACACAGACTTTCAAAATGTTAGCAATAAAAATCTGTTGTGTTTCTTCTCAAACAGCTGGCATACCAAGGAGTGTTGCCCCTTTTCCATTACTAGTAAAGAGAAAGCAAATTCGGGTTGCAACTGAGGCCCTTACAGTCAGTGACTCTTCTGTCCTAGTTTTAAGCCAAAAACGCATTCAGAAGTTCAAAATACTAGGCTTTTGTGACCTTCACTTGTGAGTTTCTGAATGAAATTCAAGGTACTGGCTTGACATTTACATTGTGCATGGCATGTAGACTGTACCTTCTTAAAAATACCTCTCCAAGTTTCTGCATGTGGATTTGTTTAAACTGAAGGAAGGAAAAGGCATTTTTGTAGCCCTCAGTTTTGAGATTTTTTTTTATTTGTAACTTAGAGTAATGATCTGTTAATGTCCTAGATACTTTGAAAAGAAGATTTTTGTATTTTTTGTAGTTTTCACTATACTTATGTTTAAAAATTGAATGTCAGCCTCTTCTGTGGAACAAGGGAGAATATTTACTGTTAGAAATTTTTTGACAGTGCTATAAAGCCCCATTTCAACACTTCTGTCTTGTTCTGCTGTGTTAATTAGATAGACCATCTGCTAATGATCTTCAGCTTGTATTATGATAACACTGAATTTTGAATTTTCATGCATTGGCATGTGCATTCACACCCTGTCTGGTACTCCAGCAATGTCTGCTCTGATCCCTGTTGTGTGTCACTGAAAGTTTCCTCTGAGGTCTTCCCTTAATTTCCTTCTTCCTTAATCATTACTTAATAACAGGAAAAAAAAAATCGTATTTAATTTTTTTTACAAATTCTGCCAATAAGCAAAAAAATGTCAAAGTACTCCCTGTTAACTCAATTAGATACTGCGGTGTTCTTTTCAGGGCACAAGTGTTAATTTATTGTGCTCAATAGCAATGGTCAATAGGGGGTATATAAAAGACCCTGATTTTGAACTTTGTTGAAGTTAATAGGATTGTGTATTGGGGGAATGTTATGTGATCTTTGAGAGTCCTTCCTACAGCATGAAACATGGCAAACTCTTTTGATCAGACCCCATCAGGCTTCAGTCACAGTACCTGTGATACAAAGAAGACTCGATGCCTGTGATGTGCTCCATGTTCTGCACATAAATCTGGAGTGCTACTTATATTCTGAGGTGTAGAATCACAGGAAGAAGTTTATTTGTATGCTTGATTTTGTGAGAATAATAAAAATTTTTAGGATGTGACAAAGAAAAAATGTCTTTACCCAGAAGCTCTGTGAAATCTTATATATTTGACTTGGAGATGCAAGTTTGAAATCTAAAAACACCTAAAGGACATTATATAAGAGTCCAACTGCCATTCTACTGCAATTCCAATTTCCAGTCTAGGAAACAACATAATGGTCTCTTTGTCCTTCAGCTCTTTCATTGCTCCTGCAGCTCTTGTATAAATGAGGCTTAAGTTTATAAAAGCTTTTTATAAAAGCCTATTAAACTCCCTAAACCACTGGGAGTGTTTTTGTGGTTTTTTTTTTGTTTGTTTGTTTGCTTGTTTTTGTTTGTGTTTTCCCCACCCCCCCACCCACATCCCTGTAAAATATTTTCCTTGTATGACCTCTAAGGTGTTTGGAAGAGAACTAAGAGGTTTCTTTAACAGAAGCCATATTAAAGCAAAGATCATTATATCTGTTCAGGTATCAGTTTTTCCAAAATGCATTGTCTAAGGAATCAAAGAAAGTGAACATTAAGTTCTTATTTGGCTTATCGGCTACAATAATCAGAATCAAATTACTGTCAGTACACTGCACACTTTTATTTTTCAAATGTAGCTCATATTTTCCTGTTCATCTGTTTCATACAGCTTGCTCTTTAGCTTGTTGCAGGCACTTTCCAGGAGAAATTGTAATTGTGGTGTTATTAATAAATTCCTGTATTGTTTCTTGGCCATTGTATAAACTTAATTAAAATTTTCAGCAAATATTCACCTGATGCTTTTCATTAAGCAACCTGGGAATCACGTATTTACAGGAACATAATGTCCTGATGGAAAGGCTGACAGCATAGATCATTGTAGCTTTTTGTCTTCCATTTTAAATAATAAATTTTATGTCTTCAGTGCTCATTCCTTTTTATTAATATCATCACCATCTTAAAAAAAATCTTACTTAATCTCCAAACGGTACCAGTATCTGTATTGTATTGTAACTTAAAAACAATTAAGTATGATTGTAATGACACCACCCAAATACAGTCTTTTCTTCTAATATGCCTTAATTTTCATTTGAAACTCTTATTTATATAGAACATGGGACATTGTACTGATTGGGGTACAGTGGGGTTTTGCATTAATTTTCTTCACAGTGGCTTGTATGGGCAGTGTGTTGCATTATGGTAACACAGGGATGATAATGTAGAGAGGATTTTTTTTCTTCTGATCAGGACTTACACAGAGTCAAGGCTTTTTCTGCTTTTTGCACTGTCACAACAGCAAGGAGGTCAGGGGTGCCTGGGAGGATGGGAGGAGACACAGATGGGACAGGTGAGCCAAACAGAGCAAGGGGGTGTTTCCGATCATCAAGTTCAGTATGTGAAATGGGGGGAAGAAGGAAGAAGGGGGGTGACATTTGGAGTGATGGAATTTGTCTTCCCAAGTCATTATTACTTGTGGTGGGGCCCTGCTGTCCTGAAGACAGCTGAACACCTAACTGCCCATGGGAAGCAGAAAATGAGTTCTTTGTTTCAGTTTGTTTGCGTGTGTGGCCTTTGCTTTCCCTATAAAACTGTCCTTCTGTCAACCCATGAGTTTTCTGGCTTTTACCCTTCCAGTTCTCTCCCCAGTCCTTCTGGCTGGGGAGTGAGTGAGCAACTGGGTGGGGCTTGGCTACTGGCTAGGTTTAAACCATGACAGTAGTTTTTTCCAGCTTCCTTGTTGAAGGAAAATTAAGATATTATAACATTAGCTAGCCAGAAAGGCTTGCTTTATTGGGTTGTAGCAATCAATCCCCTGCATCAGGCTATCTAATTCAAAAAGGTATTCAAAATCCTTGAACTCTTCCATGTCCATGTTTTTGGCACTGAAGTTCAAGGTTTTAAAAGGGACTGGAGCTTGGTGAATGTTCTTCAAGCTACCCTTGCTGTCATAGCAACCCACAAACTTCATGGAGGGACCGAGTGAGATATTCTTCACTTAAAACAAATGAAGAAAAGATTGTAAAGGCAACATATATTTTATACAAGAAAATTGCTTAAGAAAGATTAGCATCTTTCTTGAAACTGAGGATGGTTTCTTTTAAAGTCTTTATATTTTGGGTTGAATATAGATGCTTACAAAAAAAAAAAAGAATGTATTTTGGGGCTGGCCTATCATCACATATTTCTGAAGTGTTAGTTTGTGACTTTCCCATTTTTTCATCCTGTAGAATGTAAATGATTTTAGAGTAGAAATCTGAAGCACTTATTCTCATTTCTTCACTATTTACTTACTCATGTGATACATGAGACAGTCCTTAACTTTTTAAAGTCACTTGCAAAGACAAAATAGAATAGCTTATGAATCTTAGGAACTCTGAAGAAGAAAAAACCCAATATCTGCTGCACAGATGGACTGAGTTGTTTGACTTCATGATGAGTAAAATAAAGTGTCAGTAAGGGCACTTCTTAGATGGTGTTCAAGACACACATAATTTGAGTAGCAGATTCCCAAAAGGGTCCATACAACCCAAATCATTTAGGTTAAGATCAAGTCCACTGTGGAAAGTAAAATTATATGCTTTTCATGTAGGCTAGTTTAAATGACAAATTTATTTTAATAAGCTAAAAATGTTTAACACCAAGTTAGTTTTGTAGCTGACAAGCAATGAAAACCAGTATTTTCCTTTTGTTTTCTCTCCTGGAATACACCAATTATGTCACGATTCTATGACAAAATATCTGCCATTGAAATGGAAAATGCAAAGCAGCAGCATAATTACTGACTTAATAAGTTGTTTATACGGATGCTGTCAAAGGAGAAGTGTTATATGGCTTTGGTTATGGAGATCTGCAGCATATTGTGAAAGTTATTGTTAGTCTATCAAACCAAATTCATCACACTGATTTGGATGGATGATCCATCATAAGGACAGGGTCATGAGAAAATGGCTTAGATACCTTGAGTAAGAGACTGCAGATTGCTATTCTAGAATTTTAACAATTATTTTGGTGTTTCAGTTTTTAGCAATAAAATTGGTTTTACAGTGCATGTGTTCTGCTGTGTGCAAGATGAAAATCAGTTTGATATTTAAGGAATACTAATTTAATCCAATAGTTTTTCTTCATTGGATGTAATAGATTTGTCTTTCCACACAATTTCTACAAGTCAACAGAATTGATTTTCCACACGAAAAAATTGCAAATAAAATTACTGTATATAACAACTTTGTTCTTTTAAAGTATAGGGGTGCATAGGCAGATGACAAATAGTCGACAGTGTTTTCAAAAGTACATCTTGAGAAAGCTAATGAGAACAGGACTAAAAATTAAGTGCCAGCAGCTCTCTCTTGAATAATACTCTGCGAACTACTTTTTACAAACTCAGCTTCTGGGTGAAGCTGGCTGAGCAGATCACTTGTTAAGGTGGCAAACTGCTCCATTTTAGGCTAATTTGAGCTATTGACAACAACTGTATGAAAGAGAATGCATTTATAGAAAATCCTTACATTTCATGTTCTCTGAAGAACTTTGCAAAACTGTTGATTTGTTAGCTGCAGTACAAACTCTTCTGGCAAGTGCCACTGCAGAAGTCTCCCTGCAGCGTAAAGCACTAATGCCCTTATTTGTAAGAAAACCTTGTGCAAGACTGTTCATTAGAAAACAGTAAGATTCCTTTCCTTGTTTGGATAACTGTTGAAATAATTCCTTCAGATCTAGAGTGTATCATTGTACGGCATTTCTGAACATACCTACATAGTTCTGTTTTCGGATTGATGGTATGGAATGTATGGACAAACCCGGAATGTATGTAGGGACAAGTATGTTTGCAGTATGCTGAAAAAAAGGACTCTTGGATATTTTCAGGCTTCATCTTTTTCCTTCAGCATTTTCTTAAACATGGGGATGCCCTGGATTGCCAAGCAAATTGTATTCTATTTGCCATCTGTATATCAGTTGTCTTCTGTTAAGTGGACAGTTTTCCTTATCTCTTCCACAATCACACCTCCCTCCAGGGAGACATCTGCTTATAACAGGCCATTGAATGTCACTGCATGACTGACAAGAACTATAGCATTCCATTGTGAGATGCTCCACCCAGAGGGAAGAGCTGAGCATTCCTACCTAAAATATAGTCTGGAGATTCTGGAACACCAGCACGGTTTCTCCACTGGATTTCCCAGAGGAACAGCTGCCTCTTCCACTGGATATTCACAGGAAGACTTTTCTACAGGACTCCTGCTACAACACATCCACACCTGACACTCCAGGAGGACTGTAGCCACAATTCCAATTGGACTGCTACCAACACCCTGACGAACAGGGTGTCAGGCTGTGTTCTGACTCAGTGTTGTTTTAGTTTACTGCATTGTTTATTTAATCTTTTTATTTTCTTCCTTATTAAAGAACTGTTGTTTCTGCTCCCATGTTTTTGCCTGAGAGCCCCTTAATTTAAAATTTATAGCCATTTGGAGGGAGGGAGTTTACATTTTCCATTTCAGGGGAGGCTCCTGCCTTCCTTAGCAGACACGTGCCCTTTGAAACCAAGACAGGGGAAGAATGTGAAAAGTCTGAAAAAGACAGTTTTCTAACCCACGAGCTAATTCAAGTGTGTTACATTCTGTCTTTCTAGCATTTTGCAGTGAGGATGTGGGCTCAGAATAAAAGTTTGCAAATTATGTTTATTTTTCGACCTTGAAACTCCAAAGGTGTCAAAATGTTGAGATGGGTGGACTGATCTTTTGGCAAATAATGGGCCAGTTCTGTAGACTTGCAGACATATCATAAAGCAAATGGTAGCACCTGTCAAGATGAAAAAAATCACATGGAAAGTACTGTTACAAAATTTTCGGGGTTGTTAGGAAATAAATGCTCTCAGTCCACCCCAGAAAAAACAGACATGCAGTGAGTAAATCTGTATTTTTACTACTTCCAGGTGAGAGAGAAATAAGAAGAAACTGTTAATTTCTTGTAGGAAGTTTATTATATCTACTGTTAAGACCCAGTGGATTTCTGTGTCTTCAAAGAAAATATAATGTGAAGGAGTAGAAAAATTTAGAAATGCAATGGCATATCCAGAAAAACATTCTCTGCTTCATAGACTTGACTGAGATATCTAGGTAAAACCCAAAACAAACAAACAAACAAAAAAAAAACCCCAAAAAACCACAAAAATGGAGAGCAAAAATTCAAAAATTCAAAAGAGCATTCTACCATGGCAATTCTTTCAGGAATATGCAAGGAGCTAGTTGACATTTGCATTGTGTTCTGCAATAGAGGAAATAAAACTGAGATCCCATCTCCTGTCAAGAGTGGTTGACATTTGATGCATCAGTACAAAACTTTTTGGGAGATTTCTTTTTTCTTCTGGTTGTCTTTGGACAATCAAAGATATCGACAACATGAGCCTGGTTGGGTATTATAAAAGAAGAAGATTGAGATTCTCTCAGCAGACAGCAGTAACAGCTTGACGTGTCCCATTTATTTCTCACTATGAAGATCTCCAAGCTTTGATGTCATCTTTGTGGGAATGGCTAGAAAACCACAGATGGATATGTGGAACTGAAACATTCAGCTATGCAATGGGTGAGCAGGAAATAACAGGACAAGATTTTTACCAGCAGAAGTTAAAGGTTGATATTTTAGTTTTATTGTGCTGCAGTAAAAAATTGAATTTTCTTGGAAAGGGTAAAAAAACCAGAATCTGGTTAGCTAGTATATTTTGCAACTGCATTTCACATTCATCAGACAGTCTCATCTGACTACCCAACCTTTCCCCAAATTCTGATCTCTCAGAAAGTTTTATTTAGAAATTTTCAACTTAAATACTTGCATCTTGCTTACTAAAAATAAGTTACTCTTGAGAAATTTACTTGGCTTTTATTTTAAAATAATAAATACCCCCTTAGCTATTCAGATGAAATGAAATATTTGGATTTGAGTTAAACATGTTTCCTTCAGTTTTAAGACAATGTTTTCATCTGCCATGAAAGCATACATAATTTTGAAATTGCATACTAATAGATATTGTATTTTTAAAAAAAATGTGGTTTTTTTGGGTGCATCTATTTTAAGACAGTAGGTAATCTCACACTTCATGTGCAATAAGTCAATTCTGTTCCTATCTACTGAAATAAATACCAAGAACATTTGTACAGGAGAAGCATGAAGGGACCAGTGTAGCTGGTCAAGTGTGGAATTCACTGGGTGTGTTGATTAATTGATACATGCTCATATGTTACCACTGTGTAAGCAGAAACCTGTAAGTTTGTGGTGCTTGAACTGAGATTTATGATATGTCTTATGAAGACCACAGATCAATAAACATAATTTAAACACATAGCATTTTAAAAGAGTATTTCTTTATGTCTCTTGAGATGATATTTTTGTTTCCCGGAATACTGATTCTCTTCGAAGTGACTGCTTTAAACAAGGCCTTTCCCTTTTTAAGAGTACTGCATTTCAGAATGGTGCTGTTGTACTTTCATAATGACACGAGGCACCAGATTTCCTTTTAGTGCTCACACCTCATTGGGCTTGCTTTTGCCAGCAGAAACAAAAGGATTAGGGAATGATTTTAGAATTCATATGTAAAGATTTTTAAAGGATCTCCTGGAAGCTTAAGTGAAGTTCTCTTTTTATAGAAATTAGCATACTGGATTTCATATATTTAATATATTTTTTAGTTTTTAAGCATTTTAATGTGTGTTATACAGACTTAAATTTTGAAGCCTAGTCAATTACCTTAATTTGCCTGCATACCGTTTATGAAAATATTTTGCTTTGTATATTTTATGCAGACTTCTGTGTGTTAACAGCAGTGTCCTGTGTAAACATTTTTTTTTTGTCTCAGTGTGAAACTAACTCTTCCTAGTTCCTTAAGCAGAGCAAATCAAGTGAGTTGAAAACCCTTACATGCTCTATGGAAGTCTGAAGGGCTAAATACAATAATAGGCTTTTACTTGTTTGGAAATTTTATTCAGTTTTTGGAAATTCAGTTTGGAGTTCCTGTAAAAGTCTTAAACCATTTGTTCTAGAGTCTGGGCATTCATCATTGCACTAAGGTACCTAAAAGCAGTCTTGCAAAGGATTATTAATCAGCATTTCTCTATAACCTAGTGTTGAATGCTGACCCTGAGCTGTCACCAGGAGTTAGGATGTACCGCGGTATGATATGTCCTTAATTTAAGGATACTTACTTTGTTTCTGCCTGGATAAAAGGACATTAAAATGGGTGAAATATGGATTCTAAGACAGAAAGGCTGGAAAATTAGAGGCTGATGCATACTTGCCTATTTTGAAAAGGTGGTGGGTTTTTACTTGATTATGCTGGAGTCAAAGAGTCTAAGAACAAGGCACTACAAATGCTACATAACACCCATGCAAACCAGTCAGAGAGTGACATAGTACTTAGAATCCAGAGCAAGCCACTGCATTTTTAGGAAGAAGCTGTTGATTTTTCCCCCTGCCTGCTTAAAATGGTATGTTTTGTTATGGTATAACCACAGCCAACAACTAAGTACCTTACAGATGCTTCCTTACTGCCCCCAAACACACAGAGGGATGGGAAGGAGAGCCAGGAAAAACCCCAAACCCATGGGGTTTAAATTAAATGAAATTAAAATAAAATATAATAATAATTCTGACAACAATACTAATAACATTGGGTTGAAAAGAAAGTCAACAGAGATAAATAAAACCCAGGAAAGGCAAGTGATTTTCAATACAATTGTTAACCACCTACTGATTGAGGGCCAGACCAGCAGCAATGAGCAGCGCTCAGCCAACTGCCCCCAGTTTATAAACTGGGCATGATATCCCATGGTGGGAAATATCCCTTTGGCCAGTTTGGGTCAGCTGTCCTGGCTGTGATCCCTCTCAGCTTCTTGTGCACCTGCAAAGCCTTTGGCTTAGGGTAAGCACTACTTAGCAACAACCAAAACATCAGTGTGTTGTCAACATTATTCTCATACTGAATCCAAACAACAGCACTGCAACAGCTACTGGGACAAAAATTAACTTTGTTCCAGCCAAAATCAGGACATGCACCTTTGAGCCATGCCAGTTACGCAAGTGATAGGTCTGCTTTACATGCATTACATTTCACAGTTATGCAAAGGATGTGTACAAAATTTAAAATTCTGACTTATGTTTACGACGTTTCTTGAAAGAGTTGATAAAAATACTAGTGACCAGACTGCACTGATGTAGCCATTAGTCTTGCACACCTGTTTCTGGTATAATTATCTTTAAATTATACAGACTATGTTTTAAAAACATTATGCTTAAAAGATAACATTGTATTCAATCTTCTTTACTTGTTGATGTTGCCAGTCTAAAAAAAATTAATCTCAGCCTAAAAAAGAGGAAGGTATTTTTTTTAACTTATGTTGTCTTTTAGAAAATGCTGATTATACTTTCACATCTGTCTTTTCCTGCTGTGTAGCTTTTCAGATTAATCTTTCAGGTTTGGTAACAACAGATGCCATGCTGCAGAATTTTTCCTGCACTAGTTTCCTATGCATTAATACAGCAGGGTCACCTGTACAAACAGCATTTAAACATTCAAATTCTGTGTTTTAAATCTAGGAAATATTTTTTTCATTGTGTGGGTCAGACTAGTCTTCTGAAGATATCAAAATTACTAATACTTTTTAGTTGGAATGCTGACTAATATATGCAAAAATATACAGTACGTTATAATGTTAAGAAATTTCACAGAGAATTTGGTCATAAAATTGTTTATAATTGAAGACAGAGGCAAACAGAGCACATAGAAGTGTAATGGATTCATAAAATTAGAGAGAAAATAATTTGAGAAGGAGAGGTTTTGGAGTGGACAGAGAATAGAAATTATTCATCAAATGATGTAGGGCACACTAAGGAGGCATATTGTAGTTTGTGATTATGACAGATCTGGCTGAACTGCAGAATGTGACAATCATTAAGAAATATTGAAAATAAAGATTTCAAGAGGCATTTATTGTTGTAAATACATTACTTATGGATACTGATTAGAGGCAGGAAAACAAAAATATACAAGCAGGTAAATGCAGCATTCACCATTTTGTATATGCTTTCACAAAATGAATCATAACTTATCCTTGTGCTAGCCTAGATTTTGTTATTTTTTCCCCTAAACCTGTGACAGGTTGCCTATTCTAACTCTATGATTGTTATGTAGTGAATTTATCCCATTGCCAGAGTAATTTATTTATTTATTGTTTTAAAATCATCCTTGTCAAAGCCTTCCTTCAAAAACTCTAGCTTCAGATATTGACATTGAAAGCAGTGAGGAGCAAACTCAGTTTATCACTTCATACACTACTCTGGGCTAACCTTGATTCTAGACAGAGAGCATGAGAAGATCTAGAAACCAGGACTTTTATCTGTATAAATGAATATATTTGATCTGGGATAGATAATGTAAGAAAAAAAGAGAATCTTATCAGAACTATTTGAGAAAGAATTTCCTGAATAGCCTGAAAACTGTTTCAACTTAAAGAAAGGAATGGAATCTGAAGGCAATATTTGTAAAAGACAGAGAAACAGGGGGAATTTTCAGCCATCTGATTAAAGGATAAAAGAGGAAAAAAGGGAAATATAAAAACAAAGCACTGCCTTCTAAAACTAAGACAGTGGCAGTTCCTCCTGCTTTGGTGCTCAAAAGTTCCTTGTAAGGTGCTTAAATTGATAGGGAATCACTCCTTGGTTTTGGACTCAGTTGAATATAAAGTCTTACTTGTAACTTTGAATAGAAAGTACTCATCATTTTGTTTTACATCAGTTTTAGAATTACATATATGGGCCAAAATATTTTTTGTTGAAAATTTCTGGAGAGACTGAGGTTGTTGAATGTCTGTTTGAACTGATGTGAAGGCTTTGAAATTGTGACCTCCAATTTGTTTGTGTACATATAGAGGATTTGCCTCATACAGGTTTTCACCTCCTCTTTGTGATGTCAGGTCTGTGAGGTTCTATGAGCAGTACATGTCCACTAGTAATGAATATGACACTGAGCTACATCCAGAGTGTGCAGCTTAATAAAAACTCTCAGGATTTCTACAATTTTTTAAGCATGTCATGAACCATAAGAAGTCTAAGAGGATGTTCTGTCTGGTGTGACATTCCTTGTGGGGATTATGCTTAGAGGTGTTGTCTCTGCTGGGTATCTTCATGCAGATAAATGAATTTTGGTTCAAGAATTTTATTCCACCTATTCCAGATATGGAATTTGGCAGTATTTAACTTTGATTTATTTACTATTTAGCATCACTTTACTGGGAGCCTTTCAAAAAAGTATCAAAAATCAAGTGCCATTATTAATGCTTTTCAAGTCAGAAAGGATGTGTCCTAAATCACTTGTACTTGTCACCTGACATTAAGTATTGCATTAAAGTAGAATTTCCTTGACTAGTAAGTAAGCCTTGAACGATGCTGGAGTCACAATGTTAGTTTGACATTTCTTTTCATTCAGGTAGCTACTTTAACATTATAGTAATAATTCTTCTTTTTGCACTTAGCAGTGAACATGATAAACATAAAAAAGGCATAAGTAAATGTTTTTTCCCTTGGCAAATTCAAACCACATCCTGTCATAGCTAAACATTCTTCACCAGTGTGATACCAATATCTCTGAAGTTCTATACGACTGAAATTGAAGTGTATCTTGAACAGCATATGTCCATGCCATATGTATAAATTCTCTTGCAAGAAAATAATTTTTTTTCCTGTAAAATTGTGGCACTTCTAATTTAAAAGATAATTGTCTTCTAACAAATTAGGTTGCAACAGGAGAATGGAGATTTTAATAGGTAACTGGAAGAAAGATTAGGAATGTAAAACATCTGAGAGGTAGCATAGGGACCTGTTAATATGTAGGAGGTACTTAGTGTTGGATTTATTTTGAGTTATACTACAATTTTAGTTTGTGGATTAGTTTCATTGCCAGGATCCTAAATAAGAGCTTATTTCATAGCTGTCTGCATGATTTTAAGCTGCAGGCCTGAGTTCTGCTAGGATAAATACTTGTATTTTTTAAAATCAAATAACAAAATAGGATATTTATGCATGAGATAATTAAAATAAAACCCAATTTTTTCACCCCATTGGCAATTGTATATTTAGAAAGTCACATAACATACAAGGAATCAGGTCTTTTGTTTTTGTTTTTGAGTCATGAACAAACTGAACAGCCTCAATTTTAAATACCATTTAAATTTTCAAAGAAGTACAGATACTCACAAGGGCCCCATGTATAAGAAAATTATGTTATTTTAAATCTCAAAGTATCTCTAGGATAACTCCCCCCAAGTTTCCTTAAAGATTACCTTGAATATAATTGTCATGATGCAGCATTTCAAGAGAAGCAGCATAAATTTATACCTGTGAACTTTTCTGTGAAGATCTGGTTTTTGATCTTTTACCTTGGTTATAAACCTCCAAGAAAACTCTTGGTAGAGAGTATATTAAAGGCTTTTGGAGACAGTAAAACCATAGTTCTATCTTCACAGAACAGTAATTGATTCAAAAAGTCATGTTTCAGTTCTGTCCTAGTTATCATATTTAGGATATAAATCTGCAGCTCCTTAGCTTTCTCAAATTGAAAAAGAAATTGGGAAGTGTTTTTCTCTGTTCTGTTGTTGTTTGTAGTAGTTCATACCCTTATTTTTTTCTGCGTTTAACCACAAGGTTCATTGAAAAGTTATTGGTAAGTTAGAAGAAAATGCAGTGTTTATCATCATCATACGTTTAAGGAAAAGTGTGCATCTTCCATAGTTTACAAAAAATGCTTCTAGTATGACATAACAGAGTCATAAATATGCATTAAACTCCAAATCTAAACTGGATGTAAATTAGGCCTGTTCGACAGAAAATTAGGACTTAATCAATTTATCCCTTGTACAGCTTCGCTAACTAGGTGATTCTGGTCTAGTCTTCACTTTGCTGGTCTCCAATTAAAATGTTGTTATGTCAAAAGGGCACTATTAAAAGATGATTCTAGTCTCATTAATTATGGATACTGTGTTAGGACTCAAGTTATGCACCTGCTGCAGCTTAAAGAAAAGTGCAGCATAAACACTTACATTTGTTTGACTTGATTTTTGTGCAAACAATAGAATTTATTCCCCAGGCTCCTATGTTAGTACATACACTGTTGCCACATTCATTTGGAGTCCCTCAGGTTATTCAGTTTAAATGAAGCACAAGGTTAAACATGGTGGACTTTAAAATTCAGACTACTTTTTTTTTGTGAGTACTAGAGAGCCACACAGACTAGTTCAATAGAGAAAGAGGAAGATGGTTCTAACATACTCTTACACATTCTTGGTGAGCTGTGGTTTTGTTTTTGTTTGTTTGTTTGTTTGCTTTCTGAACATCTTATAGAAAAAACATTCTGGAGAGCAGCAGACTTGCTATGATGAACAGGATGGTAAAGTGACACTGTCTCTGAATCCTGGTGCCTGTGTGCAATGTACAGCTACACTTTTGATTTCCCAGCAGGAAGTTGCATTGTCTCATGGAAACATCATCAGATATTCAAGATGTGAGAGCTAGTTGTGTTTGAGAGTAGATTCTTTTCCTTTCTTTTTTTTAATGAGTTAGAGTCCTAGAGGAATCACAGTGACAGTTGGTGCAACTTACATTAGAGGAGCGCACCTTCAGGTGGAAGTGCTTTCAGAGATGTTTTGTAACTATTGAGTTAGAGCAGGATGACAAATGAAAATTTCTTGAAAGGTGAGGCTATGTTACAAAACAAAAAAGAAAAGTACTGTTTGGATGATAGAGGGATAATTTCAAAGGAATTTTTTCTTTATCTTTGGACATCAGGCCCCAAAGTCTGTCTTTTTAACCTACACACTGACTCACAATGATGGCAATGAAAGACTTCATTTTATCAGAGAAAGATGATCATTCCTCAGACCTCATTATGCCTGTAGGAGAATAATAACAACACTTAGCATTTGCAAGCATGTTCAAAGTGCAGGCTAACTTTGCAACTCCCTAGGAATATACCACTTCTCTGTCAATATTGTTGGCCCATTTGTGGATGATGTACCTCAGGTACATTTATGTTGCAGTGACTACAGGTATGCCCCAGAGAACTCTGAACTAGTTTGGTTATTGCTAAATACAGTGTTTCCCTCTAGCAATGGGAAACCTCATATCCTGGATTTTTTACCCCTGTTTTGAGGCAGAATTTTTTGTGTTATGTGCTGAACGGTGCACATCACAGCTAGTACATATGCATGAACTGAAAGCATTAGACTGGAGACATGTTCTAAAACATGATGGTTTGGCCAAGTGAAACCAAAAGCTTCAGGCTGCATCAGATCTTGGATACAGGAACAGAATATATCATCTTCCAGGTCCAGAAAGTAATTGATAAGCAAATACTGATATCCACTCCTTAAACTGAGATAACTACCCTCAGATGAGAATTTATCCCTTTCTAATTTAGGATAATTTTATTCTAGAAGCAGTAATCAGTTCATCTAGTCTTGAGTTCCCAGTGCAGTATTTGTTACTTCTGTATCAGTGCCCTCCAGGATAGCCTGATTTATCTTTTGTTCCTAGTAATTTATCTTAGTCAGTGTGGAAATTTTGAGTAAGGAAGATGAAGGCATGCACTTCTGCCTTCTTCTTATCTGCTGTTCAACTTCTTTACCTCTCAGAAGTGTGAACTTTTCCTACGGTCCTTTTGTTAGAGGTTGATAGGATATGTTTCTGTTTAGCAAGAGATAGACTATGAGAAGGTACCTTGTGCCCTCCCTTTTCTTCAGCTTTACCACATATATTTATTTTCAGGCTGCAAGCATAATCCAGTGGCAAATAGTTATAGCTCTCCTCTTGGCTGTGCATATCAGTACAGTCCCAGAAAACTCAAATACAGAAATAAACTGACTTGCTGTTTTCATTTCCAGTAAGAACTTGGTAGATCATTTACTCCCACATGCATGTCCCTTCCCAGTTTTTTAGAAGTGTTTTTTTTTTTTTTTTTTTTTTTTGCTTAAATGCCATTACAACTGAATTTCCACTGAGACCATGTCACAAACATAATTGCATTCCAAACACTGTTAATTGTTCAGGTGCTTTCTGGAAACAGCTAAAAAGTTTACATTCTCAATGGACACTGGTGAATAAAAGGGAACCATGCATAACAGATTTGACACCACAGCGCTTAAAATGTTTTTTAAATATTACTTGGACAAGTATACCACAAAGAATATGTTGCAAGACAGTTGCTGAAATTTTTATGATGTCTAAGTACTAGAAGTTGTTTAACACATTACAAGATTAAAAGGTTTGGAATGTACTGTGGACTATTTGCTGCAATTTCTCCCCTAACATGATGAAACTCAGTATTTCCTATTTTTTTGATTGCACACTCCATTTACCTTTGTTCTGCTGATGGATAGTATGAGACATCTTGAGTAGTGAAGATTATCAGCTGTAACAGCTTGTCATTTTAGCTCTACAGCTTTTCAGTTAAATTCGCAGTGTATTATCCAAGATGGTGGTAACTGTGGTTCTTTTCAAAATGACACATGTGCAAAACCTTAATTTCCTGGAAATGTAAAGCTGACTTAAAGTTTGGGATAGCTATAATTCTGTGCATCTTTACATGTTCTTCAGCTTACGCTGATGAATTAGACAATGAGGGCAGTGTAGCAGCAAATGTGGCCGAGCAGAAAGGCAGGGGAGAAATTTAGTACTGGGATCGTGAAAACAAAAGAATTATGTAACATAAGACAGATAAGAAGAATTTAGTATATTAGGATCTAAATCATGAAGTGTCTTGGTAACTAGCTATGAAATCAGATAAAAGGCCATCTTTTTAACTGCAGCATGATTGTGGTATATTCTTAGAGCTGGTGTAAAGCTGACGTGCTGATAAAACATTATATGCTCATAGATGTATTTTGTTTCAACGTGTGGGTGTTAACAGGCAATACTGTCATTAAAAGTATGATATGCAAACCAAGCCAGAGTTTTTGCCCTAGATATTGTATGCATATATTACAAATGTACATAAACATATTACACAATATTTTTAATGTAATGTAGATATGGTACTGCCTGGTATTTATAAAACCTAATTTTAATTTAATTTAACATTCTGATTTGCTTTGTTTAGTTTTCACAGAATGTTGTTGAGTGGAGTATGGATATTAATCCATTTATTAACATGTATGCAGACCATTTTGTTACTGAGATACAAGAAGTAGCATTGGGTGAGCAATAGACCAGCAAGAATTTGGGTATCAACAGGAGGATCCAAAGGATATATACAAGTTCATTTCTCCGCTTAGATGACCAGGACATGTCTGTAAATCTAGTTAACCCTTACCTAGGACTAATTTTCCCACAAAAAATAGCACACCAGTTTTTATATACAGCTGAGAAGTTTCCCTGCCATAAGACGGCTCTTTATAGCCAACTTCCATCTGTTGTAAATTCCCAGCTTGTGGGGTTTCACCCCCGGATTGGGATGACTTCGAAAGATGGAAAAGTCTCTCCTCTAACCCGTGCTTTCGAAGAAAGACTTAGTAGTCTTCTGTCGTCTGTTCTCAAGGTTGTTTATTGTTGGTTATCTACAAGATTCTTCTCCCTGAACTGCTGTGGCCCGTTCAGCAGCTCAGACAAAGGCACACTGCCCTTTCAGGGGGCTGGTGCCATCTTTTATATCATATATTACGTACTACATGTTTATGTTTTTTCTCCAATACCTACTATCTATATTGAATGGTGACTTTTTACTCTAAACTAATCTGTGAGTGCTAACATCACCAAAGACATGGAGGTTAGGAAGGAGAAACAAAGAGGACAGGGCACACTCAAGTCCCTCCATCTTAGAACTCTTGACCCCCATGTACAAAACTTGGACCCCTGTGTACAAGGCTTAAAACCACCCTGTACAGCACTCAGAAATCCTACCCTTTACTTCGTGACTATCTCTACTACGCTATCTAAACTTGTGTGTGTGTGTGGCTTGTAATGCTTCATACAGAGTTAGTAACTTGCTCCACGGGCTAAGATTAAAACCCCACGTGTGTCTTTGGCTGCATGCTATGGTCTCAGAGCCCTCTGCCAGCGGCTCTGGCCATCCAGGACACCCAGAGAAGAGTCCTGAGTTCCGACACCAGCTCAGAACTGGGATAGGATGCACCTCTTCTATTTTTTTTTCTGTCAGGAAGTAGACATTAGGCACAAAAGGAGGTTCTTATTTCAAATAACAGTTATAAATCTCTAAAGAAAAAAAGTAAAAAAAAAAAAAAATTAAAGCATATAACTTTCCATCTACAAATAGGAAAATATATTGCCATACAGAAAGAAATACAAAGGAATGAAACTTGGAAAAGTATAGGTAAAATCAAAATAGATTTGGACTAAAATCATGTGAAACTTTAACTTTCTCCATAAATGTTTAGAACCATATTTTGTGAAGGAAAAATTTTATGCAGAGTATTTAGAGCAAAAAGTTACACTGAAGGAAAAAAAAATCACTATTTTCCTTTCTGTTAGTTAAAATTTTAGTTGTCTACATAGCAGGAAAAAAAAAAATCAAAGTTTATTGTTTCAAAAAGCTTCCAAAATTTACTTCTCCTAAGTATTTGAAATTAAATTTGGTTTGATATGTAAGAGTTTTGAGGAGTGTTGGAGTTAAAAAAAACCGAACAAACAAAACACCTAGTTACTGAAAAACAACAGTTACAGTTTACACAGCAGCGGTCACTTCACATGGTACACAGGCCCCACTTTCACAGCATAACAACATGTGACAATAACCATGTAAACTAGAAAATCTTAGAAGGTTTTTGACATAAGCTTCCCAGACTGCTGTTTTCTGAAGAGGAGGAAAAAGTTCCACTTGACCTTTTAATGACTTATACAATATTGCACTACAATCTTTCCAGGGTCTGCATTCCTTCATTATATGATCTAGCAAATATGAAAGAAAAAAACTTTAACATATATGCATGTTAAGATAAAGAGACCTTATACAGATATATGTATCAAGGTTTGCTTTTCTATCACCCTTGATTGAAAACTGCAAAAGCAGCAGATTGAAATGTATTATGATACTAAATTGGTTACCTATAGAGAGGCATGAACAAGACTAGGCATGAACAAGACTAATAGTCTCTTGTAATAGACAGAGACTATTAAAAAGATGCTTCTAATTTTTCATTAAATAATAAAAGAAAATTCTGTTCCTTACATACATATTTGTAGTGTTCAGTACAGTTCTCAAAATGCAGGATTGTATGTTACCAAGATGGAACATGGAGATAGTTCAGAACTGTAATCAAAATAAAAGAAAAAAAGAAAGAAATCTGGCACAAGTACATCAAGAAAGTCGTTTAACCTTTGGACATGTACAAGGGCAGACGTATGATTTGTCATCACTTAATTACTTCTGAGAGCTATAGATTATATACCTATTAATAGTAATTGATACAGCCTATAATTTTATACCTGTAATTGTATAAAAATGTATTGGACTACAGGAACACAGACTGTGTTCTTGAAGTATTCAACATAGAATGGTGGTAGACTTCATCACCAAGAAAAACAAACAAATAAAAATAATATGTGAAAGAGACAGAGAGCCTTTTCATCGTAGTTAGTCTTGACCATCCCAGGGGCTATAAAATGCTTTGCAAGATATAATTGCATCATATAAAAGAAAAGGAATAGATCTTTAAAAAATTTTTAAAAAGACCATAAGAAAACACACAGAGAGGTGACTTACACAAATTCTGGTGATGGGATGCAACCAAAATCCAGTGCATGAAACATAAAGGAGTTTTTGGGGAAATTAGCTCAAAGCTAAGAGTAAAAAGAGAAAAATTAGGGGAGAGAATATGTAAACAAGGGAACAAAAATCAGAATAAAACAAGCTACTTTTCTTTTTACAAGGCTTCTCTTTCTATGTCGCCTTTAGATTTTATCTTTTTATCATAAAGTTTTTACTTTCCTAACAGCTTGAATAAATAACTCTACCAAGTTTCCACCCCTCCATCAATGCTTCAAATCAGTGGGTACCATATATTGTTCAAATAAAAATCAGAACAGAATCCTTCCACCTCTGTTGAAAGAAAGATGAGCAAAGAACAAAGGTTGGCTATTCCATCCTTCTTCATAGGCCCTGCTTAGTCATCCAAAACATAAGGCTGACCTTACAGAATCATACAGGGGTTTGGGTTAGAAGGAAACTTTAGAGGCTGGCCCCCCTCCAATGATTAGGGAGAACTTCAACTAGATCTGGTTGCTCAGAGCCTTGTCCCACCTAGGCTTGAATGTTTACAGAGATGGGGCATCTACCACCCCTCTAGGTAACCTTTTCCAGTGTTTCACCACCCTCACTGTGGTTCTGTCCTCTCTTTCACTGTTAAATGCCCTGAGGTTTATACCTTCCAGGACAAATGTGCAAGAATCACCCTGCTAAAACTATCTCCAGAAAGACATGTGAGTTCTGAGTGTTGCAATTTGATCTTTAAATTGTATCTCAAGTCCACATCAAGGAATGTCGAAATTTTCATTCAGCTGCTGCATTATAATGTCATTAATTTCATACCTAAAGTTAACTGGAGTACATTTCTGCATCTTAACGTGTCTGTAATAGCTACACATGAGCCCAGCCTGGTCCTGGTACTCTGGTGGGTTGGCTCCAGACAGCATCCGCACATCCACCCAGCCTCTTCCTCACTCCCTTTTGCTAGAAGATGGAGAAAAAAACAGGACAAAGGTGAAAAACCTCAAGAACCCATTGAATGACAGATAAATAAGAAAAGTAAATGCTGCATGTGCAACCAAAGTAAAAAAGGCAAATTAATCCACTACTTCCCGTCATTGGCCAGATATCCAAGCATGCCTTGGAAAGCAGGGCGTCAGCACGTGCAACTGTTACTTTGGGAGATAGATGCTGTACCTCTGAATGCTGTGCCTTTCTCCTCCTTTTCGTCAGATTTGACTGGTGAGCACAATGTCAAATGGTGTGGAATATATTCTTAGTCACTTGGGGTTAGCTCTGTTCCCTCACAGCCTCTTGTCCACCCCCAGTCTGTTAACTTTTGTGGCAAGGAAGGAGAGATAGATTTGTCAGTTTGAGAGCTCTTCACAGCAACAGGCAAAACACTGCTGTGTTACCAACATTGTTTAAACCACAGTTACGAAACACAACATTATATGGACTGCTCTGAACAAAATTATTTTCATAATTTTATTCCAGCCAGACCCCAGTAGAAGGGTTTGAAACTGTGACCCACAGTAACTCAGTCCACACACAAAGTTCTTCATCTTGCAGTGCTTTAGGCATGGCTAGTGATGATGAGGTGCAGCATTTAACACATCAGCTTAGTCATGAGGAAGAATCTAACGTATTAAAAGTATGAAATAAAATATGGCATCTTCAAATTCATGCTCTAATTACCCAGTGCAACTGGAATGGTGTAGGGCAATTTCTTAAATATGCTCTCTGCTTTGGTCCAATTGTTTAGACTGCCAAGCTCCTTCTCTGTCCTCTGCACAGTAACCTACAGCTTGACACTTTTATGAGGATGTATGACCTTTATTAAGCAGCAGAGAAAGGAACTGAATCTGTGTCTCCTGTTTTGTGTTTATACTAGAAGGTACTGTTCTGGCTTGCTTATGAAACATGCACTAAATTGACAATGGACAGTAAAAATCAAATTCCAGGACATTAATTTTTAACCAGGGTAAAAAACCTAAAATGGTGTATAGAAATATGTAATATGTGGAAGCTCTATTCTTCATTTTAGTTTTTGTCTCTTTAGTTTTACACAATGTATTTTGTTGGGGTTCAGATGAAAGGAGATTGGAGGGTTTCTTTGAAAGATATTTAGTATAATTTGTATTTTCATTCTTTCCATCATCCTCAAGTGAAAAAAACCCAACCAATCAAAAAAATGACAGTCCCCAATTTCTTTTACAGGATTATAGATATAAAATCACAATTTTTCAAAGGCTTTTTATTTGGATGTTTTGGTTATTTTTTAAGCCAAATTGACTGCTTCATTCAGATTTGAAAAAAGAATGATGAGAATGAACTGATTTGAAATAGCATCTAAAGATTAGAAGCTAAAGGAACATTATTCACATAATACCACATGAAGGTGGGACTGAAAGCTCTTTATTTTCAGCTGTCTCCTATTCTTAGCATCTATGTCTATCCTAACCTAGTCATTAAAATATATTACATTAAAATATGAAAGATGGAAAGTGGAAACTAGATGTAAGGACTGAAGTTGGTACAGTTGAGTTTATTTTATAAAAATGGAAATTAAAATTGTAGAAACTTTTGCATTCATTAATAAGACAACAAAGTTCTGAAAAGGAAAAATGAAAAAATGAGCTTTTAAACTAATTTGACAGTTTATACAACGTATATGAACCTCAGTATTGGCAAAAGATTTTTATTCAAATAAGGCAATGTTATCCTTAATAACTTCTTTGTGTTTTGAAATCTGTAAGAATCATCATGGGGGTTATGGAAATTATTTCCTGACTGGTCCTAATAAGTTTACAATGTATAACTCACTTTTCAGAGAAAGAAACTTCAGAATTGCATATGCACACAACATATACAGAGAGCTGAATACATTGAATAAGCAACCTGTTTTGAACAAAGAGGATGTTTTCATACCAATAGATGGGAGTACAAGAAAAGCAATTTGATCATGGAGAAAAAAAAATAAAGAAGAAAGTTTCTTACATATTTCATGTTGTGATTCTTGCAACAATAATGATTGATACCAAAAATTCATATAATTATGACATTCTGCTTGCCAGAATTACATAAATGTATAGTTATACTCCAATTTGTATGTCTGTTTACTATACTTGTACACACTTCTGTGAAAATTTTGCATACAAATTAGACATGCAGGTATATTTACCATTCTGAAAACCTATTCTTGGATATCATTGTATAAAATTAGATTGTTAGATTGCAAAAATACCACTATGTACAGCCTACAATGACAAAATTAGAAACATCTTATTGTGGCAGCTGCTAGTTAGTATATTTAAGTGCTGAGGTTAATTCCTTTTTTTTTTTTCCTTGAGGCAACATGCATTGCAGGCTGCTTGAAAAAATATTTCAATATTGTATTTATTTGCTGTTTGCCAAAACAGCAACACTTAGGCTACATTTTCTTTTACATGTGAATTTCAGTGTCTTGGAAATGGTAAATATGACTAGCTCTTGAAGAAGTATGGTAATGCTGAAAACATTTAACTTTCTCTCCTCTGACCTCCCACTCAGTAAACTCTATCAGCATCCAGTTGTAGTGGAATTAGTTGTGCCTTCAAGCCTGTAGATGACCTTAGAGGGAATCACAGGGCACTGTGATCTGAGTCACTGTTTTCTTAAAACTTGACCTATCACTTCTGGTAAAGTGCTACCTCCTACGCAGCAGTCCTGGCTAGATTGTACAGCTGGGCAGGGTGCAGCCTTCTAGAGCACTTGTGTTAGGAATACCTCCACCCCTTCAACACCCTGCTCAGACCACTGTCTGGTAACACACAACCCCCACTAACCTCTGTTCTCACCAGATTGGTTTAAATATGTTCTCCTTACTGCTAGCTTAATTTCCATGGATAAAGACCTCTAGTTCAGGCACAGACCTCAGGCAGCAGCAAATCTTGTCACTGGCATTTTGGCAGGGTAGAATGAGAATAAAAACTGCTTTAATCATAGATGCATTTCAGGTGAAATGGGATCTGGATAAAATCAAACCTGCTCTCTTCTGTAAAGCAGATATTTTGGTGTATGAATATATGGGATGGACAGAAAGCTGAAAGAAAAAAAACCCCACTATATTTTCATTTGCAATTCCATTTGTGGTGACTTAATATAATGAATAGAATAATGACATGGCCAAACTTAATGGCATCTTACTAAGGGCTAGCACAATCCATCTTAACAGTTTGAAGAAAATGTTGTAATGTCTCATGTCAAAAAAGCGCTGAAGTGTATCAGTGAGCAGCTAATCCTGGCTCAGCCTGACAAACTTCAGAATATTATGGCAGGAAATATGAACAAGATGCCTAGTGGTTCCCAGAGTTTAACAAGCATTCTGCCTTTTTTCTTTCTATACTTAATTCTTAATAAGAAAATAAAAGCTATAATGGTGGGAAGGGCAGAGCAAATTAGGAAAGAGTAGTTGCTATTGGTTTTACAACACTTGAGAACTGAGAATCTATACGAATTATTTTGCATGAGATGCTGAAGGGTTTGCTTTAAAAAAGATCTATGTGATATGATACTTACACTACTTTTTCTGTCTTTCTATACAGTTTTCATATGTTGTCTCTCATTTGCATTTGCTACATTGTGCTATAAGAAAGGAAAAAAAAGGGATGGATAAAGTTACTATTATGTAAGACCTCTAAATGTATCTAAGCACCGGAGCAAGCTGCCCAGGGAAGTGCTACTGTCACCAACCCTAGAGGAATTTAAAAGATGTGTAGAATTAGCATCTAGGGACCTGGTTTAATGGGGGGCCTGGTAGAGCTGGGTTAATAGTTTGACTTGATGAGCTTAAAGGTCTTCTCCAACTTAAAAAAATCTATGATTCTTTTTTTGATTCTTCCAGCTTCCTATTCTCTGAAGTCTGTGTTACCTTTTTGGCAGACACTTGATTCTGTATAAAGATTTTTCTGCTTTGACTCAGCCACAACATCAACTACAATCATAATGGTACATCCATGCCAACATAATGGATTTTCAGATCTGGAAATATGACCTAATGCTTATCCAGTTTCATTCTTTGTAGGGAAGGAAGTAATTATACCAATTTCGGTATTTACCATGTCAGGAGGATTCTAAGTTGGTCTTTGTTTTTCTGCATATTTTATATCTATCTGATTTAATGAAATCACAGTAAGTGGCCAGATGGCAACAAAAAGTAGGACTGTACAGCACTGGAAATGGCATAGTCTCTCTAGACATGAGAGACTATGGGGAAGCACCCAAACAAAAGACAAATCAGGGGAGTTGCTGACCCTCCACATCTTTTTGGGAGGCAGCAGGAGAATTAGCTGTTTTGTTGAAGATAATCCTAAGCTTTTATAGCAGGATACTGAATTGCCCTAGAAAGGAAAAATAGTCCTCTTACATCATCTTATAGGAACCCACAGTTTGGCTTCTAGGCAAAATTATGCAAAAATTTCAAACAAAGTCTGCTAATTGGTAGCAAATGTTACTCTATCCTGGGGCAAGTTCTCATATTTTCTGGTCTTTGTTTTCAGATGACTCTCTCATGATATTATAACCTCAGGGGTTTGAAGCAGTCATATTTCATGCAGCTTTAGACTTCAGAGCTTGAACTATTTTGATTTTTAGACAATAAAGAATAATATGCCAAATCATCAATAATAGCAAGTCTCTGAAAGGGAAAAGAAGACAAGGGGCAGATAGATGACATAAACACTGAAAGCAGATCTGTTACAGCCAGATTATTCTAAAACAAATTATTTGCAGAAGGGTTTCTGGTTTTTTTTGGGTTTTGGTATTATTCTTTTGGCTTTTTTTTTTTTTTTTTAATAAACATGTCCCTATGTCTAGGTTTCTTGTGCATCATTTTGTGCAAAAAGTGGGATTATAAATCAGATTAGTATTATAGTATACTTAGTATATTAAGTATCTTAGTATACAGATGCACTAAGAGAAGTGCAGGGTGAATGTTTCTTACACCATAAAGAATTTTTGTCTCCTTTACAGTATTTTGCAGACATAATTTCATTTGAATTGCTCTCTTTGGTCTTTCTCTAGTATTATGTCCCCCATATAGGTTTTGGCAGTTTGAAGTGTTTGGTTATAAATGGTGTTGGTGTACTTCATGACAAGAAAAGTTCCCCATTTAAGTTTAACTGACTCTTAGATTAGTAACACTTTTGCAGAGGTAAATGGAATGGGCCTATTTACTCATCAGAATTGAGGGGGACCACATAAACTGTGGTTTACACTGTCTATGTTGCTTGCTGGAGTTGTTTTGAATTTGGCAAGAATCTCACCTCCAAAATTTCTGGAACTGACACATAGCACACCTGGAAAAGATAAACATAAATTTGAGTTCTAATGAAGCATAACAGAATCTTAATGCAACTACAAAGTCTGTACTAACACTGCCTTTTAATTCTCACAATGTAATCACAGTAAATAGTAGTTTAAAACTGTGTTAGAATGATGAAATCACTACTTCCTTAAAATAAAGATGAACTGTAAGAAACATAGGAAATACAGGTCATCAAAAAGGAACACACTGTGCTACTTTTGTTTTGAAGAGCTGGTCTTTAAAATAAACCACCTGTCTTTGGTCCCTTCACAAATTAACTTCAGGGCAGGCTCTCACAGCATCTCATCCAACCTGAACAAGGTGCTCTCCATAAATCCAAGGCCATAATTTTTCTGCGTGTCCTCTTCACACCTCTTGGTCAATGCAGCCAAGGCTTCTGTCAGTATTAATGTCATGTTTATGATTGCAGGTCCAAGGATGTTAAAATTTCCCCAGAAGAACTAGGACCCACAGAGGATCCTTTTTCAGGATACTTTTGTTCAATTAATATTATTACAATCAAACAATAAAATAAAAAACTGTTTAAAAAAGCCAACAAACAAACCTAAAGCTATCATAAATCTCCCTCTGTATCATGCAGTGATGAAGCATTACTAAGGAAATCACAGTCAATAATGAAAATATATCCTGAAGATGTGGCAGTTTAATTTGGACAGGTATTAAAATGCATATGTGTGTGTGTGTGTGTGTGTGTGTGTGTGTGTGTGTGCATGTGTGTGTATATATACATATATATATGGCCAAATGAATAACCAATATTTTGTGGAAGACCTGAAACATACTCAGCAATGATCTGAACAATGCTGAATGACTCAATGACTTCCATGGAACTGCAAATTTGCTCTGAAAATAGCCTCTGTTCTGTTAAAGGGATGTTTGTAGCCAGTGATTTCCAGTTCAGAGGTGCTACATGCAAAAGATCACTGACTTCAAATTACTATGCTGCTACTCAGAACCTATTCTGCATTCAAGTTTTTTCTACTCTTTGCATGTGAAGTTTTTAATTTTTTTACATTTTTACATCTTTGCATGTGAAGTGACTTCTAGGAAAGTTTTTACTGAAAAAAAGGTGTAGAAATTCACACATATAATACATCAGGAAAGTTTAAAAGAATAAAACATCACTCTTGTAGACTTTTTTCCAGCAGATAAAATCATTACTGCTTACATTCTTGCTCCTGCAGAGTTGGTGAACTACTCTCGGTACCTGCAGACAATATTTTCCTTTACTTCAGGAGCTTTTGAAATCTAGAAAGCAAGGACATTGATGGATGAGGGTGTTTCAGAGGCTTGACATTTAGTTTGTGAGAAGTGGATTATGCAAGCTGCAAGGAAGGGCACCAGAAGAACTTCCTAGTTACTGTGCCAAGAGTTGTTTCAGAGACAGAATGTTGATTCCAGAGTCCTAATCAGGGATGAGAGTAGAAAATAATTGAAATGTGACCTTGTCAGTTTAACCTGAAACATCTTTCTGGTCAAAAGATGTAAAAGTATTTTTTATAAGTTAATTTCTTTGGCTTTCTTTGACAATTGTTATTCAGATGTGCAGTTTTAGAGCAAAATTGAGGTCATAATTAGATACAGCTAGATTTACACGATTTGTTTTATTCTAATGCTGTGTTTTTTTCAGACAACAAGGATCTCGTTAAACTTTCATTTTTAGAAGCAAAATGTTTCCAGAAAGGTTAAGGGAAATGCCTTTTGTTTCAATCCTTATTTGGAGAGTAAAATCGGTTAAAGGTGACATTTGTAATCAGAATCTTTGCCAATCACTTGCTGGCTCTTGTGACAAAAAAATGTATCATGTTATGTCAGCCAGGGTAATATGTACCATAGCTTTATGTGTAGAAATTAGCCAGTTTCAGAGAGATATTGTGATGTGAGGATCTGCCATGAGTTCTGCCCAAAGTGAATGTTTAAATCTATTTTTGAATAGAAAGTGGTGGTCATTTCCAGGTGCAAAGAAAGTACAGGAGAATACAGTTAATATCAGAAACTGAATTTTTCAGGCACTGCCACAGAATAATAGAATGCTAGAATGCTACAACAGCATTAGAAGGCTTGGAAGGGACCTTTAAAGGTCATGTGGTCCAACCTCCCTTATTATGAGCAGGGACGTTTTCAACCAGACCAAGTTGCTCAGAGCCCTGTCCAATTCGACCTTGAATGTTTCCAAGGATGGGAATCTACAACCTCTCTGGGCAGCCTGTTCCAGTGTTTCACAACATACACAATAAAAAATTTCTTCTTTATATGTAGGCTGAATCCACTGACCTAACACTTCAAAACCACTACCCTTTGTTGTATTGCTACAGGCAACACTGCAGTGCTTGTCCCTATTTTTATTTTTGGCCTCCTTTAGGTAGTGAAAGTATGCTGTGAGACTTTGAGACTTCCCCAGAGAATTCTCTTCTCCAGGCTCCTCCTCAAATCCTCTTCATGGCCTCCTCTCGACTCACTCCAAGAGGTTCATGTCCTTCTTTA
The DNA here is from genome assembly GCF_015832195.1 of Motacilla alba alba. Taxonomy (NCBI): domain Eukaryota; kingdom Metazoa; phylum Chordata; class Aves; order Passeriformes; family Motacillidae; genus Motacilla; species Motacilla alba. The sequence continues at coordinate 47,682,266 of NC_052046.1, forward strand.
TTAGAGGGCACCAGAGCTGAATCCAGCGCTCCAGCTGAGATCTCCCCAGAGTGGAGCAGAGGAGGAGAATCATATCTCTTGTGACACTGCTTTGGATGCAGCTCAGGACATGTTTGGCTTTCTGGGCTGGGAGAGCACATTGAGAGTCATGTCCAGCCTCAACCCCCAGCATCCCCAAGTCCTTCTCCCTAAGGCTGCCTTGATCTGTTCATCCCCCAGCCTGTGTTTCCACCAATGGTTGCCTTAGGCCAGGTGAAGCACCTTGCACTTGGTCTTGTAAAGTCTCATGAGATACCCATGTACTTAAGTCTCAAGATTTTCCAGGTCCCTCTGGATGACATCTGACCCCTCAGACATGACAACCATGCCACTCTGCTTGGTGTCTTCTGCACACTTCCCGAGTGTGCACTCAATTCTGCTGTCTAGCTCATCAATTAAGATATTACACAGTATGGGTCCCCATTTGAACCCCTGAGAGACTCACTGATCTCCATCTGGGCCACTAACTGCTGTCCTCCTTTCTGCTTCACTGCCATTTGCACCCATAAGAAAGCCTGTGGGGCTAGATGTATAAGTCAGATGTTGGATATAATTTATACCATTTGCATGTTTCCTTTTCTCAAATATTGTATGTCAACAAAAGAGAATGAGCTTAGATTTGACTTAGTGTGGGAACAAAAAACCCCCAAACCCAATAACAAAAACAGCAACAAAAAAGGGACTGTATACATAGTACTTTTAAAGATAGACTGCAGGGACTAAAATATTAGGAGCAAATAAGAAGGGTGGTTGCTTTGTAAAAAAGGAACATATACAATTTATCTTGATCTTGGTAGGAACATAATTCTACATGAATTTCAACAAATTCCACATGATTTGCTGCTAACATGTTAAGTTGCTATATTTCAGATCTGATCTGACAATATTTGTTTTTTCTTACTTCAACATGTTAAGCAGTTTCAGAATTTTTGATCATTTGTTTATAAGCCATAAGCTAAAAAAATGCTCTTTTAAAATGTCTTTTTGAAAGCCATGTTCAATAGTTTTAAAGTGTATAGTAAATAGGAAATAATTATTATTCTTTAAAGAATGGGGCTGCTAAGTAATGAGATAGGGAGCTTGTACCACCTTGACAAGTCATCCTTAACCATGTTAATTAATGGGTAGAATGCTGTGCCCATACAGATGAGAGACTCTGATATTCTAATGCTAAGAAGAAAGCATCATCTTAAGAAGGGAACTTTTTTATCTCTGTATATGTTTGCAGAGTCCTAAGTAATATAAGAGCAAGATCCTGATAGTTATTAATCTTTGATCCATGTAGAACCATAACAAAAATTAAGAATTTATAACCAGATTTAACCACTACCAACAACTATGCATATAGAATAATAAAAAACTTTTAAATGTTTTTCCTCAAAAAAATGTTTCTTAAAAGCATTTTTTCCTGTCCCTGAAAGCTTGAGATTACCTTTATCTATCTACTTGCTTCCTCTGTAAATTTCAAAAAGCAGCAAAGATTGTTCTTTGCTTTGGCCGCTTATCTAGTGAAGAGTACTGCAGCACAGAGAAATATATTCAGGACTGTTTTCATCTTAAATAATGTTCTCTAGTAGACTGAACTTTTTTGGATATCTTTTCAAAGACCACTCTTCCAGAGATCCTACCTGCAGGATGGAACTTCAAGAGTGACCAAGAAACCTGTGAAGGTTGGGCTGTCACATCTTTCTATCAAGCAACAAGATAACCAGTGAAATCCAAGGATCAGAGATAGTTGTGAGAAAAGGTGCAAAAGTTTTACTGTATGGCAAGGAGAAAAATGGAAGAAATAATCAACACGAATCAGATCTCTGATGTTCTCTGGCAGAATGGACATGGATCCTTCTGCAGCTCATCACTTGCTCCCAACCCTGTGCCTCAAATATGGGCCTTTCATGCATGCACACATGCCCATGTGCAACCCACCCTGCCCCCAAAAATTCAGTGACTCTCACTCTATGCAGGTATTTATATAGATATATGCATTTTCAACAGAAACATACATGAACACAATAAACAGGTTTATTGCTTGTTTTAAAGGGAAAAAAACCCAAACCACTCAGGTAAATGGGCCTAAAAGTAAATTTTATAGTAGGTTTCAAAGTTCAGACCTAAATTTAGAGTCAAGGGGACTATTAGATTCACTTTCTTGTTTTGTAACACTCCTTTAAAGAAAAGACGTCATCTTGCTGTTAAGTAACTGTAGATCCATATATTGGAAAATTAGTGATGTACTTGAGAAATGGGAACTTGTTTTGTATCCCCAAAATAGCAGTGAATGTCCAACTGCTTTCAGGTTGCCTTCAGCAAATTTCAGTCTCATTCAGCAAATTTTCTTTTGGTTTCTCTGTGATTTAAATAGTGACGTACAGCAGTAGAATGTTTTACAAACACTTGATCTCAGTGTTTGTAATCAAACAAATTGCATCAAAAAATGAGTGGTAAAATTAAAATTTGCTGCCATAGTCAGAGGAAGAGGTGGTTTCCATTTTTCGTGCCAGAAAGGGATACTGTTGAGGTAGGGAGCTGCAAAACACACTGGTGTGCCTGTATGGGTGTTGAGCAAACCTGTGAGTCAGAAATTTTGTGGGATGAGTTAGGGCAGGTAAACTTTTACTCACTTCAGCTCCTGCTTACCTGGGAACTTGGTGGCAGTCCTTCCACTCACTGATAAACTCTGCAATCCTGGAGTGCAAGGGGCCTGCCTGCAGCCTTTTAGGCTTGGAGGAGGTGTTTCTTTGTGTACTGCCTGCTTCCTTGCCCACTTCCTGTACAAAACTGATGTGCCCTCCTGAACTGATACCATGTATTTGGCTCTTTGACTTGGCTGTGAAGAGGAAGCAGCAGTGACGTGCTTCAGCTAGTGTGTTTTGTGGCCTAGAGGTGCAAGGTGTGCTCTTCCAGCTGGTCTGATAGTAAATGCTGGGCAACCAAAAAGCCTTTTGTCCTCCTGAACCTTCCCTCCAACTCTGACTTTAGCTGTTGAGTTCTGCATCTATCAGAATGAGCATTGAAGCAAGCTTGACAGTAAGGATGCAGCCATGCATGTTTTAATACGGTGCTTGAGCCTGACTTACGTTGTTTAGCTAATTGAAGAAATGCTCTGGGTTTCATGACAGAATTGTGGCCTGACTGTTGCTGCGTAATGTATGTCTGCTAGGAGATTGACAGATGCCTCCTTGATATGACAGAATTGGCTTTTCAGATTGTTGATTGTGCTCCCTGGGCTACAGTGAAGGAAGCATTGCTCTATATCACCAGCCAGTAGCCTTTATTGTAATTATTGGTTTTTTGCTTGTGCCTGTACAGCTCCAGCTGACATCTGGGAGCTCTACATGCTAAATCCTGGCCCCTAGTATCAGTTTATGAAACTAGAGATATTTCTATTTACTTATCATTAAAAAGAATCATTGCAGTGCTTTAAGACTTTTGTTCTGTATGCTGTTATTTCTAGGTTTGTGAGCGATAGCTACATGGAAAATATAATTGTTTTTGCCTGTGCTCAAAGCAAATACTGACTGATGTAGATTAGTTCCATATTTATATTTTTCAATCTGTATCTTTACATGGATAGAACTGGCTTCTGCTTAAAGGACTGGTTTGAAAATCAGAGTTTACATATCAAATTTAGCCTCATAATTACTATGTAATCTTAAGCAATTTGCACTGTAAGTTGCAGAAACAGCAGATGTAGAAGAGTTGAACTTTGAATTACCTTGTTGCCATTGTGAAGGTCTGGAATGAAGTGCTAAAACTCTCTGTAGAATAATGCCAAGTATATTAGCCACATTATAATAGATTTTAAAATAACCTGCTAAGCAAATCCAGTGCTGTTGGCATTTTTCTGACTGGATACAGCCAACAGGAAAAGTGTGGAGCAAGGGACTGTTATAGATCTTTGTCTATTCCACATCAAGAACCTGAAATCCTTTCCATGTTCAAACTTGCTTTCAAAAACCACAGGTCTGAAAAAAGGGGATATGTTCTTTTCTCTTATGTGATAGGCTTGCATTACTTACCTCAGGAAATCAGTTATATTCCAGATATGGGATGTAAAGTCTCTCTAGAGGGAGTGCGATAGGCCAGGATGTTGTCCACATTACTTGCTGAAGAGACGCAACCATGCTCAAAGTGCAAAAAGGGGACTTTTTGTGAAAGAGGGACCTGGCTTTCAGTGAAAGATAAGATTTATGTGTTTGTACCCTGTTGCTGTTTGGCAACTGATTTTATATTGCCTTTAAATGCTGTCGTTTTCACTATTAGAAACTGAGCATCATCAATGCTTTCCATTGCTACCCTTTCACTAACCTGTTCCTGAAGCAAGACATATCTGGATGCTAAGGGATATGTCCCTGACATTCTAAGGGTGCAGCAAATACAGATTTGAGTATCACAGCTCATTTATGAATAAGAATGATTCTTGATTGTGAAATAAATTCAGAACTGTCCTCACCTGTCAGATATGTTGCTGGGCAGTCTTGCGGATTGGATAAATATGCAGTGGAGATTTCAATGTTGAAAAGAAATTGCTCAAATTAAAGAACTGGAAAAACTTTGAGGATTATCTGGCTTCTAGGCATTTAATTGCTGCCAAAATTGTTCTTCCAAATTCTCAGCTACCTGATGGATATTGTCCTTTAGATTATGAATAACAAAGAAGCATATAATATGAACATAAATACATTTATGATTAAAATGTATCCTTTAAAACTTTTACTTCACATATATAAGTACGTGCCAAGAGGTTAGAATTGGCAGAAAAAATTGTGTTCAAGATCACTTTTTGGCTTTAGACAATGATGTGTTTAATGTAGTGACAGTAGCGAAAATACAACCTCACAGGGTAAAGATGTCATCATGTTAATGTCATCACTGTCATCATTGATAATAATAACAAGAACAAAGTGTTACTACATTAGCGGAACTCAATATTTTGCTTACATTAAAATAGCTAATAAAATTCAAGATCCCTGATTTTATTGCAGTCTGTCTTGCTAATGCTTCTACACTATGTATATAGAGTAAGTATTGTACTATTTGTTACTTATTAGATCCTAAGAGGAATTTGCATTTTTCAAGAGCAAACCTCAAAGCACCGTATAAAATTAGCTCACTGTAATTGATTTTGAAATACATTGAAAACATAAACCCTTCACCTTGTGTTCAGTTGATAGACTTTTGCCCTGAATGATGTTTTCTGGTACTGGCAGATGCTCAAGTACATTTGCATTTACTGTGACATCAGTTAATGTGGTATCCTTTATAATATTAATCTCTTTTGTATTATATGTGACAATAAAAATGTAAACACAAGAATGTTGTTATACATAGCTGTATCACTAACTGGGCTGAGCAATAGTATAACCAAGATAGGTATTTTATTTGTTCAGTTTTAATTTTATGGGTTTGAAATGCCCCCTCAGTCAGTTTGCAGCTGACCCCATGCTGGGCAGGAGTGTTGATGCGCTGGAGGGTAGGAAGGCTCTGCAGAGGAATCTGGACAGTCTGGATTGATGGGCTGAGACCAATTAGATGAGGTTCAACAAAGCCAGTGACAGGTCCTGCCCCTAGGTCACAATAACCCCAGGCAGCTCTACAGGCTGGGAGCAGAATGGCATGAAAGTTGCCTTGGGGAAAAAGACCAGGGGGTTCTGCTCAACAACAGCTGAGCACGAGCCAGCTGTGCCCGGAAGGCCAGGAAGGCCAATGGTATCCTGGCCTATATTGGCAATGTGTGGCCTGCAGGACCAGGGCAGTGATAGTCCCCTGTGCTCGGCACTGGTGAGGCCACACCTTGAGTGCTGTGTCCAGTGCTAGGCCCCTTAATTCAGGAAGGACATTGAGGTGCTGGAGTGTGTCCAGAGAAGAGCAATGGAGCTGGGAAAGAGTCTAGAGGGTAAGTCTTATGAGGAGCAGCTGAGGAAGCTGGAGGTGTTTGGCCTGGAGAAAAGAAGGCTCAGAGGAGACTTTACAACTCTCTATAGAATCACCTGAAAAGAGGGTGTAGCCAGATGGGGGTCGGTCTCCTCTCATAAGCAACCAGTGACAGTCTAAAAGAGGATACAGTCTAAAACTGGGCTGGGGAGGTTCAGATTGGACTTTAGGAATATTTTTTCATAGAAAGAGTGATTGGGCATTGGAATGGGCTGCCCCGGGAGGTGGTTGAATTGCTGTCTGTGAAGGTGTTTAAGGAAAGAGTGGATGTGGCACTTAGTACCATGGTCTAGTTGACAAGGTGCTGTTTGGTCAAAGGTTAGACCTGATGATCTCAGAGGTCTTTTCCTGTTTAATTGATTCTGTTATCTCTGACAATGGGCTCAGCTGTAGCAAACTTTAAAATTAATTCATTTTGGGTCATTTAGACCTATAGTTTTCTCGTGCTCTTTGGCTGAAGTGCTGGTGTTGCTGACAGCAAATGGAATGACCTTTGAAGCAGCACAGCCACAGTATTAGTGATATTACAGCAATCTTCTGTTTCATTTGAAGATCAGTAAGTTGCTGACTTCAACAGCAACTACTCTCTTAAAAAAAGAAAACTTTAAATTTCACTTCTTTAACATTTTGGCTTTTAACATATAATTTAAATGCAATGTTTTATTTATAAGAAGGTCATAGGGAGCTCAAGGGTGTCTCAAAAAAACACCAGAAATATAGAAGTTCTAAGTAATAAAACCAAAACAGGTTTCACTTTTTTTCCTCAGGTATACTGAGTCAAATCCTGTTTAGACTATTTGAGTTAACAAGGTTTTGATAAAAAGGAATTGAGACAAATAAATAAAACACATTAATACATGAAACCACAAAATCATACACCATCAAGGGTTTCCTTTTTTTTTCAGTTTCATTTGTTAATTACAGTGTATGGACTGCCATATGAACAAAACAATTTTTGAAATAGATTGATATACAAAAGCATAACTTTGTTGCTATCCTAGAGCTGTGGAAAGTGAGTCAGAACCTAATTTGCCACCATCCACAGGAGGAAGTTAGGATGTTCCTGAGTTGTTAAGAATTTGTGAGTTGAGGCACCCACTCTCTGCTCCCTGCTCTCTGTTGCTCTCTGCTGACAAACACTGTACTGCATTTTTTCCAATTTCGAAGTAATATTTTTACACCAATGGCTTATTTATTTCTTCCCCAAAGAAAAGATAAATCTGGAAAGGTAAGGGAACGAGGGAAAGCTAGGACTACTTCAATTTTCCTGGAAATACTTGAAACAATCAATAGGAGAAAACACACTAAGCTTTCAAGATTTTTTTTTCAATTGTATGAATAAATCCAAGTGCTAGCTGAAAAACCTTTTATTCTGACAAATCGAAAAAGTAATGAACTGATTACAGTGAATACTTTCACCCTGAAATAGCAACACTATCTTCTAAAGTTTTTCCTACTTGTCACACAATGACTTGTCATTTTAAGACCCATAGGCTTAATTTGTGGATCAATCTACTTTGGAAGTGAACAGCTGATACTTAACAAAAGTCTTGGTTATTATTGGAGACAAGCCGTCTAGTGGTCTTTTAGAGTTTTTTTGGAGTGCACATAGGTATTGGTACTAATGCAGACGATTACCCTGTCATCTTTTCTCCATGGATAATAAACTGTATCTTAAAGGAAGAGCCTAGATTAAAGAATGATATTCCCTCCTAGGCAGCAGAATCAGCATTGTTGTGTTTTATGCAGTCTTACAAAATTTATAATTTTTATAGAAAACAACATTTCTGAGGTACTGAAGAAAGGAAAATCAAGTATTTAATCTTGTTTTCTGGACACTGTTAGGAGTTCAACTGGATCTAAGTTTGGCTAGCATGAAGTAAAATCTGCATACCAGATCTGTAAATTACCTATTTATATACATTTAGTTCTCAGTAATGTTGCAAGTGTGACTTTTTTTTCTCCTCATACTACAACTTCAGCTACAACTGAAGAATCTAAGAAGGTCATTGCTCCAAAGGTCAAGTCAGTCAACGTGTAATATTTAGTTCTCTGCGAAACTTGGAGTAGGAGAAGTAGAGAAAATGAATAGCAAAAGGTCTTGGGCTCATCTTTGCAATGTTTAAAAAAGTCTGTGCTTCTTGTCTCCATGGTTTGGATAGTCCACATACTGGTTTATTAATTTAAAAAATCTGTGGGTCATTAGTAGGCAAGGGACAGAATTACTACACCAGTGTGGAAGATAAAATATGTTTAAAGAAACAATTTCCTTCTTCCTAGACCCCCAGCATATTGGTCTTTTTTCAGGTTATGCAGTTATAAAATTCAATTAGAATATTTATGGGCCTCCAGAGTTAGTAGTTTGATTACTTTTCATTTCAAAAAGGATTTGTAAAAATACTTTTCCTGATTAAAAGGGAAATGCTGAAATATTATAGGAAAGACTGTCTGGCTTTGAATTTTTTTCAAATACATTGAAAATGTGGTTTTTGAAAATGTGTTTTTTTGGAGGGGGTATTTTATTTTCTTTATTTATTCTTTTCTTAATTAGTTCTCCCTGATTTTGAAATTCAGTAGATGTTTGCAAGATACTCATATAACATTTAGTCTCCTCAGCCTCCTCATCCAGCGGTTGACACTGGATGAACACGCTGCATGTAAGTTTCTTAGCACTTCTGAATGTCAGCCCCTCTGACAAAGTTCGTTTTTTCTGTCTAAAATGAGAGCTATATCTTGGTTTCGCACAACAAACATTGCCTCTTTCCTTGAGTATGATCTAACATGATAAGTATATGTTTCTCTATTTATTTAAAGTTGAGATGATACAGTAGTTTCTAACTACCTAGGCACATTTAAAAAAATATGTAGAGACTTGGTGTTTCATAGAATAGTTTCAACAAGAAAAGGAGCTGATTTTTATGCCTTTTCTTATATTACCTTTTATACAAGTTGACAAAATCTTCAAAACTTAGAAGCAAATTCTTCTAAGACTCAGAAAAACTCCTATCTGTTTGCAAAAACAAAAATCTAAGATTGCACATTTGTTTGTGTGTCATCAGAAGTTGTATTATGACTTTTCAGAAGACAGGAATGCTTAATATATCTTTAGGCAAAGAGAGCTTTTTCCAGGGGTTGGACTAGGGGGTAGATAGGGAGAATTGTAGAATCATGGTATGGTTTGAGTTTCAAAGGACTTTGAAGATTATCTAAGTCCAATCCCACTGCCATGGACAGGGACATCTTTCCCTAGAGCATGTTTCTCAGAGCCTCCAATCCTGACCTGGAACATTTTCAGGGACAGGGCATCCACAGCTTTTCCAGGTAACCACTTCCACTGCCTCATAACTCTCACAGTAAAGAATTGCTTTCTAATATCTAATCTAAACCTACTCTTTTTATGTGTGGATCCATTCTCTCTTGTCTTGTCGCTACATGCTCTTGTAAGAAGTGTCTCTGCATTTTTCTTATAAGCTCTCTTCAGGTACTAGAAGGCCACAGTTAGGTTACCCCAAAATCTTCTCTTAAAGGGTGACCAATCCCATCTCTCTCAGGCTTTCCTCATAAAAGATGTTCTCCATTCCTCTGATCATCCTGATAGCCTCCTTTGGACTCACTCCAGCAGTTCCATGTCCTCCCTGTGCTGGGACCCCAGAGCTGGATGCAGGGTTCCAGGTGGGCTCTCACCAGAGCAGAGCAGAGCAGAGGGGCAGAATCCCCTCCCTCCCCTGCTGCCCCACACTGCTTTGGATGCAGCCCAGGACACGTTTGACTTTCTGGGCTGGGAGTGCCCATGGCTGGATCATGTCCAGCCTCTCACCCACCAGCAGCCCCAGGTCCTTCTGGGCAGGGCTGCTCTCCATCTGTTCATCCCCCAGACCATGTTGGTACTGGGATTTGCCCCCACCCAGCTGCAGCACCTTGAAGTGGCCTTCTTAAATTAACCTCATGAAATTCCCATGGACCTACTTGTTGAAATTTTCCAGGTCCCTCTGGATGGCAACCCATCCCTCAGGTGTGTAAACTATACCACTCAGCTCAGTGTCATCTAAAAGTTGGCGAGGGTGCACTTGATCCCGGTGTCTGATATTAAGTAACTGGTGCCAGTACAGGCCCCTGAGGGACACCACTTGTCATTGATGTCCATTGGGACCCTTAGCCATTGACCCCTACCCTCTGGACATAGCTGTCCAACCAATTCCTTTTCCATCAGTCTATCCATCAAATCCATATCTCCCCAGTTTACATGTGGGGAATTGTGTCAAAGGTTTTACAGAAGTCCAGATAAATGATGTCTGTAGCTCCTTCCTTGTCCCCTTCCTAGTCACCACATCAGTGTAGGTAGTATATGAATTTTTCTTGCTTGACACCATAAGTAAGCAAGGCCAGAACATGGCTATTACAAGGCTATTAACATGGCTGTGCATAATCTTTACAGCAATATTTAGACAACTACAACTGGGAATATGGTAAAATAACCTAGAAAATGAAATGCCGGCAATTTGATTATTCTTTCATTCCAGGCTGAGTAAAGTTTTGGATGGTAAGCATATTTAGCATAGAAAAATTATTCAGTCTAAAAGAATTTATTTTAAAGGAAATTTCAGCCTAAATTATTGAAAATATTAGTGTAAAGATTACTTGAAATAACTTGTTTTAAAATAGAGACATTAAAATTATATAAAGTCACTGACCAATTAACTGAAAACTTTGGGTTTCTACTGGGTTGCTGGCCATGAGGTTGATCTAACAGAACATGTACAATGAAAGAATGCAGCAAAGGCTTACAAGAATGTGTGTGCTTCAGAAAAAAAAATGGAAATCAGTGTACATTTATACTGCAGGCATTTTGACTTGTTTGTCTGTTTTATTATTAACTGTGATGGACGGTAGGATAGAAGAGCCCTTGTGTTGAAACCTGACCTTTAACAAAGTGGTAGAAACATGAATTTGGTAAAAATACCTAAACAAATAAATAAATGTATGTGCCCAATGCTCTCAATACCACTGGAATGCAATTACAGACAAACTGCAGTGTGAGAGAAGAAGCAACTCTCCATAACAACAAAAAAGAGCTCTTGTAGGAGAAACTGTAGTTATTATAGGTCTGCTGTACCTACAGATACTTAACACTTTCAACAACACATTTGGGCTACAAGTATGCACAACATCTTTTAGATCCTGGTGTATCATCTGATACTATCTGCTGGGCATACACGCATCAAGTGGCCTAAAAGATGTCATCAAATTGTTCCTTATAGTTGTCTTAATTTTCCAGACAATCTTCTTATTAACAAATCAAACAAACAAATGAATAAATTAATTTCAAGTACTCAAGGACACTAATGTCTACATAATATCTCCCCTTTTTCTTCAAATTTAATTTTTTCTATTGTTTGTTTTTCTAGAACCTAAATTAACTGTATGTTTTATGATGTTATATGAATAGAGAGAACATTTTAACAGTATTTAGCTAGTTAGAAATGGCATTATAGATTGGGCCTTCTCAGAACTCAAAAATTTTCCATAGGTACTGATGTACTAATAAAATGTCTGTGTTTAAAATAAATTCTGATAATTATTTATTGTAAGACTCAAAAAAAAAAATCTCTCAAAGTAATGTGTTTTTTCAAAAGCAGTAATTTTGCAGACTTTGTAAAGGTTTGGTTTCAATTTTATGAATAGCAAAGATTTTCTGCTTGGGGAAAGCAGCTTGAAATACCAGAATCCCTCACCAGATTTCTGAAATGAGTCCCAGCCCTTCAGAGGTGTTTGATATGTTCTGGTTCTGCATATTCTCACAGTCTGGGGACCAAAGGGATTTATCACTTCCATGAAAATATCTCAGAATAAAATTTTGAGGTGTTCTCTGTGACAGAAGTCACTTATTTACACTTCAGTGTTTTAATGGTATCCACAAAAAAAAAAGTATCCTACTTCAAAAGAAAGAGTGCTGGCTAACAAGATTCTGTACCATTTCAAGTGGATGAGAAGTAAGAAACAGTATCTCTGATACCAGTGATACAGCAGGGAAGAAAGCAAAAAATAATTTAATGTTTGACATATAACAGCACTTTTGTCTTCCTTCAGCCAAGCATTCTTCTGCAAGTTCAGTTCTTGAAAAACTGTCAAACCAGGACTTCATCCTTTAAAACCACAACATGATGTAGTAGTAGTGGAGAGTGTTTTATAACATAATGACATGAAAATACACTAAAATAAGAGTAAATGTATGATTTTATGTCTGTAAGAATTATAAAATGTCTAGATTATTTATTAAATGTATTATTTATTTTTGTAAATTTTTCTGTCAGCAGATGATTCCCTGCTTCCTCTATAATAGTTCTTTTGGACTATAACAGAAGTGATGCATTGGCATGGGGCTAAAATGGAATGCTTGGGTGAAGTCAGCTTATTGAAAGATACTTTGTAACATCAGAGTCAATTGTCACATTCACATTCCTAGTCAATCATAAGAATTAAACAGATGTTTGTACACTAGTATTGACATAAGATTTCTTGAGAAACTCTGGATATTACATTCTGTATTTGATTTCAGGCAGAGCTGCAGCCTGAAAATTTGGTTCTGTTCAGATTCATCAGTATGGGTCATTGATGCCTGTTGTTCAGTACATTTAAATTTAGTTTAGTTGCAGGGAATCTGTTTTCTCCTTATATCATTAATTATACATTATTAGCATAGAAAGGGACGTTTCTTGAATTGCTGAAGAACATCTCTATTTGTTTGCAATTTACTTCAGGTGAACCATGCACTAGACTTAACCTGCAAGCTATAAGGATTTCTTTCGCTATGCTTTGACAGGTTGAGGATTGAGAATCAACCCTTTTAAATTTTTTTTTAACCTAGAAAGAATTTAAATAAAAAAAATTAAAAATCCAAACCAAGTTCCAAAACCACAATCCAGCACAATGATGCATCAGACTAACTTTTAAATTTATTAATTAATTAATTTACTTATTTTAAATCAAGGGCTAAGTCTACACATGCATGAAGAGGTGCATGTTGAATGTGACACACTAAGAAATCATTCCTCATGTTGGTACCATCTGTGCATTACAAATGATATACCAGCTGGCTTTTTTGTGGATGACACGTAGCTTCATTAAAGGAGGTAGTGTACATTTATCTGGAACAAAACAGCCATGTGGCTTTCAGCTCTGAGTGTCACCATGCTGATGTTTGCATGTACCTGTGTGATCCTACACAAAACACAAACATGTGAAGAAAACCTCCAGTCTATAATGTTTGCCCTGGGGTTTCGAGCCAATCTGATAAGCTCTCAACAACCAAACGTTATGCCCCAAGATAGCTCGGCTTCCATTGGGAGGCATAAATGAGCAGGAGGCTTCTGTTGCAGCGTTGGAACAAAAAAGGCTTAATAAAAGGCAAAATAACAAACTCAAAACCGAGCCAGGTTCACAAGTCGTGCTCCTGGTAAAAATACATCACAAAAGCTATTAGCTTCTTTGTTCTCTTCTTTTTCTACTAAATGGGCCAGGCGGGACTTTTTGGCTCTCATCCAATTAGCTGTCCCCAAACTTGAGGTGAAGTCCGAAAGGTCCTATGAGGTGGCTTTTTTCCTGATCGGTGTAGAAAGTTCTGGGCTCTTTCCTTTTGGGGAACAGAGGATAGTTCTGTTACTCTGTCCACAGGGGACACATTACTACACCAGTCCTGACACTTAATCAATATGCCCTTCAGATTTACATGAGCCCTAAGGCAAGGGACATGACTCTCCCTGAGGAATCTTTCAGTGTGGTTCAAGCCAATTATTTTTTCAAATTGCTTTCAATAAGCTTTTATGATGTCTCCATTTTCCATGATTCAGAAATTATCCAGGCTCACAATATAAAGAATATTCATTGCATTCCTTTATGAAAGAAAAAACTATAGGACTGAAAAAAAATTATTTGTAAAATGGATTTAAAAAACCCCAAAATTAAGTATCTGGAATCAGACGTACTTACTTTCCCTACTTATAATATACTCCTAGGCCTAAGTTCAAGGAGAATTCAAATGTTTTAATGCAAAAACCATTAAAAGATTACTGAGGCATAATAAGACACTTGGGGATTTCTCCTAAGTGAGATTTCATCATATAGTTTCTTATGTATCAAGTGAGGTAGTAATTTTGTTGTAGAAATCTTGAAAATATGTATGACTTAATTCATAAACTTCGTCCTTTCAATAAAATATTTTCCCTATTGCATTTTTAACGAAAATCTTCCCTCTGTGTATATATATATATATACATATATATATATATATATATATATATATATATATATATATATATATATACACACACACACATTTGGGCATTTTTATGACAGTATTTTTTATTAAGACCTTATATGTAGCATTGCTTTCATTATATAAAATAATAATATCTAAAGAATATATTTATCTATGTGCAGTTTCTAAAATAAGTCTCTAAGATTAGCTGTTTTTCGCACATGCTGTTCAAGTGACTGCAAAAGATCAAGAGCTATGTAATCTGGAGGGTTCATGGAAATGAAGGAAAAAATTCTGAAAAGGGCAAACACAATCTGCTTAAATGCGTACTTCACGTTCTGTTTCTAAAATTAGACAGATGCAGTAAAAGAAAAAAAGAGGAACAAACTGGCAAAGGATCTGGCCAAAAGTGAGTGAAAAAAAAACAGCAAGAGAAATCTCTGTACTGACATACCTGTTGCTTTAACTCTAATACTCTCGTTATAGAGTTAGTTGAGACCTTTCCAAAATATTGAAGGTAACATTAATTAGACATTTCAAAGCCACAGGCAAATGGCACCATGTTCTCAATTGTAGTGGTATAAACTTAGCAAAATTTTGTTAGCTGTAAAGACTCTGTTCTTCTGGAAGAAATATCTACAACACATCTTAAAATGTAACATTATATAACATTAGGGAATCCATTTCTTGTCCCTAAATGATGAGCTTTCACAGGGGAAAGACTGTAATTTCATGTTGTTAAACTGAATTGGGATTGAAGTGGTTTATTGATTTGTTTATGACATGTAATTAACTGGCAATCAATGAGCTATACAGAGATCAGTGTCAGTGGTGTAACTCATAAACCATACATTGTGACCCCTTCAGAAAATGCTGATAAACATCCCCAACCTCTGAGCACCCCTCTGTTACTAATCCCAGGAAGTGCAATCCCTGCAGCTCCTCTGGAGAAGCCCCGTGTGATGGAGGCTCTCCCCTCCTGTGATCCCTGGCTGCAAACCCTCCAGGGTGGAGCTGCCGGGGGAGCTCCCAGCCAGCAGCCCGGCTCGCTTCCTTCTCCATGGCCCAGGACCGGGGGCAGCAGACAGGAGGGGAGGAGAAGCTGCTCACAGCACCCCTGGGAGGGCAGAGGCCAGGACACCCCTGGGTGACTTGTGTGGTGTCAAACTGAGCTCTGATGGCATCTGCTCCCGCAACACCATCCCTTCTGCCACTGCAGCCCTCCTGCTCCTCCTAAACCTCTCTTTAGGCTGATTCTTTTGCTAAAAGCCTCTTTGTAGTTTTTCCATGACTGCTTAATGTGATTACTGAATTTCTGTCACTTCAGTTGCTACATTTTGGGCAAACCCTCTCAAATAGTTTCAGGCGCATTATTAACATGCACGGGTATGTGTAGGTTCCGATTTGACCTCATGTTGTTATGCAGCATAGTTTGCCAGAGGAGGGCCTGAGCTATGCCCTCACAACAGCTAGTTCTGTCTCAGGCAATTGAGGAAAAGTATATGCAATTACTAATTATCTACACCTTAGATTTGAAACTTGTGAAGTGCGATTGCTATGGTAAAACATAAGATTTCAGAAAAATGAAAAACAGATAGAAAAAAAACAACCTGAATATACTGTGCTATCTTTCAACTGCCCATTTTTATTTCCTAAGATTAGTACCTACCCTATTTTCTAGATTAGTGCCTACCCTTCAGAACGAGTTAACTGCTTTCTAATGCTATTCTGTGAAACAGGTCACACAGTGGAGAGTTCTCTTCCTAAAGGCATTATGTTTGAACTTACCTCTGCACAGACATACAGAGATTTTGTCAGTCAGCCGTGTTAGGAACTCCTGCTGTTTTGGTTGCTCTTTAATATGCAGGATCTTCTCCATGGCTCATGTCAGTAAAATCCTTCTAGCGACTTTATTACTCAACAATCTCCTTCTAAACATCCAGTCAGGGAAAAAAAGCCCCAAAACTTTTTTATCTGTTAGGTTTTTTATTTTTAAGTCACACTTTTTTTTTTTTGTCATGAAACATATAAAGGAACTTCTTTTCCAGCTTAAGGTATAAGTAATTTGTTCAGTCACATCCTCCTTTGGTTTTTGTGTGCAGAACAGAGCAAAGCAATTAACCTCTTTTATTATATTATCAATGTATTTGCATTATCCTTCCTAGGGTAACAGTCTATATAAATTAATACTGATAGTTATTATTCCATTTCGAAAGGTTATTGTGTTCTTTTCCTTAGAAAATGATAGCGTTAAATTCTCTGCTTCATCCCATAAGCATATATCAGTGATCAAAGTGACTTTGAGTACAAAGTTAATCTGAGACTTTAAAAATAATGAAAACTCCTGTGTTGTTTATTATTTGACTTAGGTTTGCAAAAGCAATATAGCTAAAGAAACCCTGTTAGTGTGAGAAAATAAAATCTTGTAGGTAGCAAGTGTTTCTACATGGCTTATTTTATAAGATTTTCTTGCCTGTATTCCAACAGGATGCCATCAAAGTGGAAATTAAAATCACTGAACACTGAGTCACTGAATTTCTGTCAATGTGTCACAATTACAAAACCAGCTTCTGCTATATGAGTCTGATCTACTGTGAAAATGTACAAATTATTCAGTTGCTCTAGAAATGCCTCATTTATAACCCATATTGAGAAATTCAAATGGGTGAATCATGAGTTTGACTTCACTACTTTCCCCTGAATCTGATTACAAGTCCCTCTGTGTCATGTTTTCATGTAGTTTAAAAAGGTATAAGACACATTTCATTTTGAAGTAATTCTAATTCTGCCTGGGTTACATCAGTTATGCTAGAAAGGGATTCAGGAGGCTCAGAGTATTTGTGGCATACATGGAAGGAAATCTGATCAGCTGAGAGTCTGCTCTAGTCAGTAGCTTACCACACTGGGGTGGCAGACTGGTACAGGAAGCACACCCAGACATCTGTGCTGAGATGTACAGAATGAGACTGAAAACTTGGCATGATTGATTTATTTTAAAATTTAAAGGTATTAATTAGAGTCAAGGAACTATGTTATCGAGGAAAAGTTTTCTTCTCCTTAATTCTACATGTGGCAGCTAGTCAGACTATTCATTGTGATGATTAGTACTTATTTGTGTTATTATTGATACTTTGAGAAAGAAATACAATAAGGGCAAAGATGAGATCTTGTTTAGTAAGATGTAACATTAAAAAGATTACTGTATGTAGCTAAAATAAATGTACTGAAGATTTTCATTTGTAGAAGCTTGATGATGTGTGGTTTTGAACATTTTAATCTCTATATTCTAGTTGACAATGAAAGTTGAAAAATTTTGTGGAAATGGAAATGCAGAACTTTAAACAGCCGTCATCGTCATAGTATTAATCTATAAGAATAGATGAATGTGATATATTTACAATAAAATGTGAAATCAAAAGCAAAGCTTGCTTGCTGACATGGTTTATTTGAATGACTATTGCCTGAAGAGTATATACAGGTATGAAAAAGGTTGTTCTGAAGGGTGTAAAACAAATTAAGTTAAACTGTAAAGATAAACTGCTCTTTGGATCAGGGTGTACAAGCATTTGCAAAAGTGACTCCCCTGCAGTTGTCAGCCTAGCCAGGATTTTAGGTCTTTACTGGAGTAGTCGAAAGGAAAATTGAGGGTAAAGCCACTATACTTTTGTTAAGCAGAAAAGTGATTCTTGAGAAAGTCTGGTTTTTTGAAGCACAGAGGAAGAGGAAGCAGCAGCTGGTTAGATCTAGAAGTGCTTAATTAAAGAATTTGAGAAATATGGATTTTCCTTTCCTTTATTTTTCTTTCCACTATGGAGTAGACCACAAGTTAGGTTATTAAACACATCTGTAGGAGAAAAGATATGGGAAATATATTTATTTCTTTCTGTTGAAAATTGACCTGTGATTGTCTGAACCTGTTTAAACACTCCATGAGGATTTTATGATGTAAATTTTAGCAAAGACAAGGAAAAGGTGGGGCTGAGAACATGCTGGTTTTCTCTTACACCTGAGGAGTGAATCCTGTGGAGGAGCACAAGGACAAAAGAAAATTAGAGTGAAGCTTATGGGAAGAATTAGACAGGATTGGGTAGATAGAGGTGTGCAAGAAAACATTTGAGATCACTCTCTCTTTCTTTCTGTCTATCTAGCCATCTATCTATCTATCTATCTATCTATCTATCTATCTATCTATCTATCATCTATCTATGTGTGTCGGTAGGGGTACCTTCAGATAGGGACAGTCTCCCATGTTTTGTGTTTGTACTTTTGTGGGAAAGGGGGAGAAATTCAAACAAAATGAGAAATAATAAACTCACATCTCTTTGGATATCTGTGAATCATATTTTAATAAAATTTATGTGCTCTTATGGTTTTTCTCTCTTAGAAAAGTCCTATCACCCACTAGAGAAGTAAGGATTGTAGGAGAAGGAAGACAATGCAATGACAACCCATGTTTATTGAGAGAGAATTTGATTACTAGATTTTATTCTTTCAGGCTTTTTGTTCAAGCATGATATGAAAAGATCAAATTCCTTCTGTATCAGATGGTTTCTGTGCTATGTTGTTAGGAAAGGGATTGGACTGGGGATACTACAGAGATATTGTCAGAGAGATATTTAGATTGCTGATACTCTGCTAACTCCTGAGTGCCCACACTACTGCCTAGAATTTATCTCCTATACAGCACTACATGTGCTTGGCCAGATGAAAGACTGTTATAAAGGATGATAAATGCCATTTAGAAACAGAAGCTTTCCCTAATTGAGGGTGGAGGCATGCTGTGCATCCTTTTGGTAATTCCTATGAGATAGCAAGGCATTTCAGGGGAAGGCGTATAAACACAGCACTGGCCTGGGGCAAGCAGGCGTGTGCAGAAACCCACACTATCTCAAAGCTGCCAGACACCATTAGTGGATAAGCTTTCCCTGAAAGGAAGGAAAACCTCAGTTCACAGATTTATGTAAAGCAAAACTAACATTTATGGGGCTGATCTAACGTCCTTTAAAGCTGAAGAGGATTTTCGCTCTGTGGACTTCTGTGAGATATAGATTGTACTTGGTATAGAAGTATTTAAGCAGTACTTTCTAACTCATGAAATTTGAATCACTAATTAAGCCATACCTTTTTTATCCCAATTATTTTGTTTGCCACTCATGTTGTTGTTCTTTCTTCCCTCTTTCACCTTTTTATTTGGGTAATTAAAGTACTGCTTTGGCATTAAAATGAAATTGAGAATGATGAAATTCACTGTAATCAAGACACAGGTTGACAGGTAGGCCAAGACCCTACCGTCTCTTGTAATGCTTGAAGTTTTTCATGGTGATTTAAAAAAGGCTGTATTCTAATTTGCACTGAGATTTGCTGATAAATTAAACAGTATTTAAAAGTGCCCAAAAGATAAACTTCTTACCATTTTTTCTCAGTGTCATGATCCTGCTGACTGTTAAAAAAATTGCATGTTACAACATAAAACATACTTCAACTATTAGATTTTCTTATTCCATCTTATGGAATAATTGCTATTTCTGAAACCCTTTGTAACTGATTTTGTAGAGCAAGGCTGTCTGCTAGGATATCAATTCAAGAGCTCTAGGCAGAAAAGCAGTCTGGGTGAGTAA
This sequence comes from Motacilla alba alba, assembly GCF_015832195.1. NCBI lineage: Eukaryota > Metazoa > Chordata > Aves > Passeriformes > Motacillidae > Motacilla > Motacilla alba. Next base: position 47,702,111 of record NC_052046.1, read on the forward strand.
AGGCTTTACATTTTGTGGTATATCAATAGGTCATGATGAAGAGAAATATGGAGCACTTTGCAGCTAAGTGATATTTATAATTGCTCTGATGGAGGAAATAAAATTGCAAATTAATAGAATGAGAGAAACATTGGATATGGGGCAACTGGAAAATACGTTTCAAATGCCAGTTCTTGGAAAAATATATTGAGTGTCATCTGAAAACAGAATTTTCTAGGGTCTGTTACTGATACTTGTCTGTACATTGGAGCATGAACAATTGAACTGCAGCAAATAGAACCCATCTTGCTGACCTCTCCTAGGTATTTTGTCTCAACTCTATGACCCAGTGTGTTAGCAGGCAGGAGTTTACTGCTTAGAAAAATGTCTATATAGAGTTGTAATCAAAGAGCCAGTTTAGAGGAAGGTTATAGAAAACTTCTGTTAGCAAACAAAAGGAAAAATAATGTTGCCCAATGACATATTAGGACTCAAAGGCAAAACACTTAAAAATGCAGGGTGAGGAAGACCTAATAATGAAAGTATAGAGTTGAGCATTTTCATAATTCCTTTCTTTTTAACTTTTGCCTCTGCCAGCAATTCGCCTGAGTTCTACTGAGAGCCAAATATGCAGTAATTTTTCTCTTGTCTTCTAAACCAACAATATATGAGTTCATTCCATCTTCATTGTTTTCTTTGTAACCAGATGATCATTGTAAGAAAAATAAGTGTGTTTTTTTCTTTTCAATATGCTCAACATTATGTCTGTCTCAAAATAATTTGATATTTGCTCTTTAAATGTTGTTGTTTGCCCTCATAATTTCTGGACTGTATTTTGCTGTAGTTTCCTGAGGACAATAAATTCTTGAGTAATATATACATGAACAGGACTGACATAGCTTTACTAGCAGAGATTCAGCAACCTGTCTCGTACTAGCTGTACTGATGTTGCCAGCAGCACTGAAAGAAGGTTGTAGTAACACAAACTTACTGATCATGCTGTGTGTTTTTCATTCTTTATTTCTCCTGGGCTTGACTTACACAGTTTAAAATGTGTTTCTTGGACCGAATTCATTAGGGTATTCCTCTTGAAATAGGAAGCTGGTATTTTATGCTAGGAGCTATGCCAACTGAAAATAAGTGTTTCTGAAATGTCATTTAAGCAGGGGCTATGCTGTGAGTTTCTCTTTCCCCTGAAGGAAAAGTAGTACATCACTGTATTGCCTCAGGAACAACCTGGAGATTTACTAAATCACAAAGGAAATGCATCCAACATGTTGGTTTCCCATTTTTTTCTGATGTGTAAGAAAGAGAAAGAGAAAACGCATGTGCCTGTCCTTCACTGGCTGAAAAATAGCTCCCTAGTTCTTCTGCCTTAGTGCCTCTCTATAACAAGCTGAAGATTGGGTCAAGGTTTGCTTGTGCTTGCTTCAACACGCCTGTTCCCTGCTTACAAACGGGCACGAGAAAGAGCAGCTGCACAAGCTAAAGATGGGGAGGATTTTTTTCTGGTGGTAGAAAACATCGATTTTATAGCTAACTACCTTCACAGCAACAGTGCTTAATGCTACTGTGATAGGTCTGTGGAGTGGATTGAGGGCCTGAGTACTGTCTCATGAGACTCAGAAAGAATCTGCAGCTATCAATACTTCCTTGAGCCTACATGCACTGTTATTGTGCTGTAGCTGCCCCTTGAACTTATTTATATCTCCTCATGAATTGCCATGAGTGTTTTGACTTCAGGTACAAGTGTCTTTCATAGCTGCAAATGGTTGTCCTGGAGGCTGAACTCATGCTCTGACACAGGAAGTATTGACAGAGGAAGGATCAGAACAGGGCTCTCACCCATGCAGCCCAGGTTTCCCACTCCACATTTTAGTGGTTAGTCATGTAAAAAAATGGAAAATAGAAGGAATTTTAATTTTGCTTTTTTCTGTTGCTGCTAGCATGCATGCCACATCTAAGCAGGCAAAAACGTGTTTCTACTGGTGAAACTTGAAGAAGCTTTCAGGGCTGGCTGAAAAGCCTCCATAGAGCTCTCAGCAAAATAAAGGAGGGAAAGTTTCCTATTACCTCAGATCTCTTGTGCTCTGAGGTAGGCATTTACTCTATGCATGTTTTTGCCTGAGTTAAAGTGGCTTCCATTAAGCTTAGCTTGAATGTTACCTGCAAGACTTATTATTTTGCAATCCAGACATCAGAGGCCAAATTGACATGGCCCTCACAAGAGGCGAATATTAATTTGTAACTTTTTGAATATTCATTTGCATATTTGATAGTAATGATACAAGATTCTGAGGCCAGTAAGTCTTTAGGGCACAGGCATTTTTACTTTCAAGCAGAAGTGACCGGACACTGATTTCCCCCATGGTCGGCCCTTTGCACTGACGTTCTTCATCCCTTAACAGAAACTTCAGCACAGGATGATGCTAGAAGGAAAGGCGATTTTGTCACCTCATTTGGGCATGACTTGTGGATGTTAGCCCAACAATACCCTGAAATTGCTAATGCCTTGCTGTCTTTAGTTCTTATTGGAGGGGAAAATATTTTCTGTGCTATGTAAACCTGGCTGCACTGTTGAATAAGAGTAAGAAAAAGCTTCCCATTCTATGTATGCTGAATAATGCTGGCATTAGTTGGACACCCCAGAAAGCAGTGCTAGCAGAGTACAGAGAGAGTGCCTATCCCTGTAATTTACAATTTGCAAAGCTCGGTAAAATGTAAATACTAATAATCAAGACACAGCTAGCAGTCTTTACGAGTCCTTTCCAGAAATGGCGGAGGTTTTTGCATTGCTTTCTTCTCTCTTTGCAGTCCTGTGACAAATTAAAGTCTTACTAAGTGGATGAAATAAAGCATGACAATAATTTAAAACAAATCACCCAAATCCTAAAAATCTAGTACACATACCAGTAATAGAAGTCACCTGTTAACAGAAGAAAGATGGCTACCTACCTATCATTTTACTTTCACTTCTCAGTTTGTTGGAGAATTTTTTGGCATATATTTCTGTCCATATGTGCACTTGTTTACTATACCATTTACAAAGTCCTTACCATGCAGATGGCACAAAATAAAGCAAATAAAAATTAATAGATTCCTATTACTTTATTTTCTTTAATTCTATTTTTATTACAAAATCCAATTTATTTCTGTCTAGAAAGAGTTTAGACATCAGAAGAATGCTTAGCAACTATTAAATGTAGATTGCAGCCTGAGTGCTAAAGCAAAGTAAGCCTATATAATTTAACAGCTTTTCAATTTAATGAAAATTGGTTGCCAGATTGTTTAATCAAGAATTTGTCATTGTTTGTGCAAATAATTTAATATGAAACTATCAACAGTTTCTCACAGTTTTGTTGGTAGAAATCCTAAAGAAAAGCTTCAATAAAGCACAACCTTTGCAATATCAGGAGTTCATTGCAGAAAAGTGACAGCCCATTTGATGTAATTTTACAAGGAGTGGATTGTTACATTTCAGGAGAACTTAATGACATGTGGTAGAAGCATTCTGCAGATATTAAATGTATGTGACAGAAAATACAAATCTCGTTTCAGAAAACACAGCGGTAGTTTGAAGCTTATTTTTGGGTGTGTTTGCAGCTGTGATCTCCTTACAGTGATCTTTATGTTCCTCAGTAATCTTAGTCATACCATCAAGATGCCCATCAAACTTGTGAAGCAAAAAGCCAGCAAATGTTTATTCTACAGGCCTTTGGTGATTTGCATTGACCTCTTAGGCACCAGGTGAATTTTTAAGTAAAAAAATAAATTGTTGCACCTTTAAATCTTTGATGACCAGGCTGGATAATGATGAGTTCGCAGCAAGAGACTCGGTTGCATACAAAACATAATAAACAGAACAGCTGAGAGTACACATTGTTCAGAATAAATAAACACTGATCAAGAAAACAATGCAGTGCTTTGTGCTGGCCTCTTCACCTTGGCAACCCATTTTCAGTATGGTAGAAAGTAGATGCAAGCACAAGAATCCAGAATATCTATGGAGACTGAGAAACATTAAATGAAGGTAAAAGAAATACCATATACAAAGTTGGAATATGATGAACTGAGAAGGAAATGTCAAAATTATTATAATCTAAAGGTCTAATATGTGACACGGACATTAGGAATGTTTTCCTATGCTCTTGTGCTTCACATGAAGACCTTACAAGTTTTCACTCCTGCACAAGTGGTGAAATATGTGCCCTAATTTGTATTAATAATGATAAAAGTACTACCAATATTGTTCAAGGAGAATAAACAGCATGTCTTTAACAGCTCCTAAGCATTGCCCAATACTGGTCTCTAAACCCCAAACCTAAGGTAGTGGGTAGTAGTTTACTTCCTAGTAGTAGGAAGTAAAGCAAGTTTTACTTGCTAGTGGTCTAATCTGAGATAGCAGTCACCTCTTCTTTAATGGACTCATGCATTATAAACATTTGAAGACATTTCCATTTTTTAAAGAATTTCTCAAAGAGATAATGCATGCCCTTCTTAGTTTATTGACTAAAAGGCTTTTTCTTCAATCCTGCAGAAATGGCTACATACAAAAGGATGTGTCCTTTCTTCTAAACGTACCTGAGAACATGAAAATGAGTTATATATAGAAGCTCTGTGAACAGTCAATTTTTCAAAAAAGAAATTTGAAGAATACTGTCATTAAAATAAACATGAAGAATACTGTCATTACAAATATTTCCAAACTGTTTCCAAACCATAAATTTATATTTGGATTTAATAAAGTTTTTTTTTTTTTTTTTAAAGTATATATATTCGGAATTGTGAACCAGTTCAACAAATATACCATAAACTGTATTTAGAGCACATTCCCAGTTTCCTATCTGTATTGCATCTATTTGTAACTGACACTGGCATTGGGTTTTTAGATTGGTAGCTTGGAACAAAGAGCAACATGAAATTTCAAGGTTCTAGCTGAAATTTAAGTCCCTGCTGTTCATATTTTAATAAAAGGCAATTACTTATTTAAAGTTAAATGCAGAGATTAAGGGCTTCTAGGTCCTGCTGTGGGTTCATCAAATTTGCAAAACATCATGCAGTGCCAAGTTTTCACTTGTCAGTTTTAATTTCACTGACAGTAAGAGTCTACATGCATACCTGTAGATACATGTATCTGCCAATAGTGATTGAAAAAGACGTTTTTGCTTTACTACTTTGTCTGAGTTACATGACACTCCTTTTCTACTCTGTGGGCTGAAATATACATATGTTTTCCCCTTCAATTCAGGTTCTGTGTTCAGCACATCAAACCAGAATAATGCCCAGAAAATGGTCAAGGCATGCACATTGTGTATGCCTGCTTTCCTGCAGCTCTTGGAATTATAGTTGCAGTGGTTTTTTTTTCTACTTTCAACACCTACTGAATGAGAGCTTTGGGATATAGTTTGAAAAACTGAAATAAACAGAATTGTCATCTATTTCTCTTCAAGCTGGTATTTATCCTCAGGCTGTATTACACTTGTTGAAGACTTTTAAAGCAAGATTTTCAGGAGGAAGGAGAAGACCTTTCTTACCCGCCTTTGCTGCTGCCAGGTTCAATGCAATTCAAATATAGTTCAGCCAACTGAATTTGCACCAGTTAGATTGTTTGCTGCTCTTTCTCTTTCACTTGGGACATGATACTAAAGTCTAACACATGTGGTGTTTTTGATATTTTTGCCTTTGTAACTGCTTTTGTTTTAAATTAACCTTTTCACAACAGCCTGAATAACAGTATTGTTGGGATACTCTTGCGTTGGGAGATGGAACTAGTTACTCATAAGCTCTGCTCCAGAAAAACTATTGCCTATTCTGAGTGGTGGTCACTCAGGTGCAGCTTGTATTTTGTCTTTGGTTTTCACTGATGTGCTCTCCTCAGCTGTCCCTGTCAAAACTGTAGGACAGACATATCATAGTAGCTAATATTTTGACAATCAACTTGGTGATGAACGCTGTGCTGTAAAGGAGGTCTATGCTATGTTTTATGACATGAATAAAGGAAAAGCCTAGGCCTGCTAAAGACTAACAAAAATATAACTGCTAGAGTTTCCTCAAAAATAGCCTGATTTCATGATTTGTCTTTTGAACATTCTAGAGTTCTCACAGGCTGTGTAAGTGTGATGGTTTTACTTGTTTAAGGAGATGGAATGCAGACTGCCCACAAAACTCAGCATATTAATGGGAAATGACGTTGTATAGTGTACACTTTCCTCGTCTTTGTCTGAGGGTTTGACAAGGCAACAATTTTTGTAAGAACTATGTATCAGAACTGAGAAACTTGGAAAACATACTAAAGAATAAAAGTTATCATTCCCTTTTTTTTTTTTTTTTTGAGAGTTAGAATGTCCAGAGATTCTCTCTATTTTTTTTCCAAATAATCTTCCATTTATCAAGGAATAAAGCTGAAAGGCTTATTTTTAAAATCCTTCTGAAGTAGTAGATGAAATCTGGATAATGTAGTGAATTGCAGGGTGCAAAGGTAAAGCTGGAAAAGACTAGGGTTAAAAGTCACTTAGCAGAATGTCATATATTTGCTCTAAAAATCTACTTCACAGTTGTAAAATAACACTAAAATAGATTCACAGAACATTAAAGTATAACCTTAGAGCTCCTGTGGTTATGGAAGACTTTTAAGGGACAGGTTTCAGTCAGCTGAGGCATGTTTTTCAAGATCTTTCTGCCCCTTGATGCCACTGAGGTATTTCCTGTGTGTATGTGGCTTCTCTGCATACATGTGGGACTGAGTCTGGTTTTCCTCTATAGATGTTGCTCAATTTTCACACTGCAGATGCTCTGAATGTTATTTTTTCTGTAGGCTATTTTCTTCTGCATGAAGAAATAAATTACAGGTCACTGTGTGTGCAGGAAAACATTAAACGGAAGGAAATTACATGTATGAGACAGAATGGCAATCATGTGACTGGATTTCAGAATGCATGGCAAAACACTTGCTTTATCCCTTGCTCATGCTCTGTACAGCACATTTGATTAAAAAAAAAAGTTTGCTTTTCCAAAGCATCCAGAACATGCCAAGGGTTATGAAGTTATACTTAATATTATTCTTGAAGATTTTTAGGCATCTCTTTGAGCTGAAATAAATTCAGAATTTATATTTCTTAAGGATAAGTAGACTTATCTTTGGTTAATACAAAAATCTAAAAAGTTTTTCTGAGAACAAAACACTCAACAATATTTTCCTTCAGACCTGCTTCTAATATAAAATTTGATTTAAACTGAGTAACATAATTGATTTCAAATTGATTGTATGTGAACTGCATTTTTGCAAGTTGTTGATTTTGTTGACTGAATTACTGAGTCTCTGAAACCAATTTTGACTTGTCTCTACTATGGTTGATGGAGGAAATACAAATTCTCAGATGTATGAGTTGTAAGGTATCTCCTTTTAGATCATGCAAGTTCTATGCAATTTGAGAAGAGGGGAGATTTCATGGAAAATATCAATCTAGATGTCCCGAACTGAGTTGCAATAATATTTGGACAGCAGAAAATATTACAGGTGGCCTTTCTTGGGAAATTATTTCTTTTGTCAAACCTAAATGGGCTTTGCTCTAGACCATTTTAATTTTACAAAACCAGCATTATCTAGGAAAAACATTGCTTTGAAGTAACTTATTTTCTAGTATCAGTCAATAACCTAATACTCAGGAAATATGTTGACAAATGTTTTAAAAACAAAGTTTCTGAACTATTTCCTAAGATATTGCTTTCAAACTGACAGTTGGTAGGACTTCATGAATCTCATGAATATCTACTTTAGTAGATATTTACCTCAAAGGAATTACACATATATTATTAATGTAAAACATTTTATCGTCTCAAAAACAAGTACTCTGGAATATGTAGGGGAAAGCAGGCAAAGAAACTAAACTCTGTATTCAGATTTTCAAAACAATATGAAGTATGAATTGTCATTGCCAATAAAATATTTTGTTTCATGATTAATTACTTATTTAATAACTTGTTTAGTGATTATGCTTATGAATAATTGGTGGGTAAGTAGAGACAAAAATAGGTCAACTGGCTGGTTTGTAACTTCCATGCAGTGTGAAGAAATGAACCATGATTTAAAGAAGATGTTTGTATTTATAAAAAAAACCAAACATATTTTCCCCCCAGTTTTTTAAAATTTGCACTGGCATAATTACATCAATTTTAATACCCCCAGCTTTAAATGTCAATATAAACACTAGCAGTTTTGGAAAGTGGATTATACTAAGCAACACTGAAGCTTTTCCCCCTAATTTTACAACCAGATGGTCACATATTGAAGAATCCTAGATTATCCTGAAAGTGTTTACTGTATAAATGCTCTTTAAAATACTACACTTCTGGCAAGCCTAAAACTACTTTGTTACCAGTAGGAAGCTCTTCCACAAGAATGAATCAATGCAATGACATAGGTGTAAGCTGTATTTCTTGACAATAACAGGTCAGGAACTTCATGACACTTTAAGTAGATCAAAGGCAACAAATTCTTCATAAAAATGAGAAAGAGAATTAGTGCTTTTCAGGAAGATTAAATCAAGTCTCAGTTAAATTAAATGGAAAATTTTCATTACATGTAGAGAAATTAAACCAAGTAAGTGGACCTGGGTCCTTTACCAAAGTGCACATGCAACTTTTATTATATGGATAATCCAGGTGCATCCAGCTCTGGGGTCACCATCACAGGAAGGAATGGACCTGTTGGAGACAGTCTAGATGAGAGCCACCAAGATGATTAGAGGGATGAGCACTTCTCCTGTGAGGGAAGTCTGAGAGAACTGGCATTGTTCAGCCTGAAAAAGAGCAACAGGGTGTATCTATTTGCTGCCTTCTGGTACCTGAAGGGAGCCTACAAGAAAGGTGAAGAGGAACTATTTAAAAGAGCATGTAGTGATAGGACAAGGGGGAATAGTTTCAGACTTAAAGAGGGCAGGTTTAGATTAGATATTAGGAAGAATTTTTTTACAGTGGTGAAGCACTGGAAAAGGTTCCCCAGAGAAGCTGTGGATTCTCCATATCTGCCAGTATGTAAAGCCAAGTTGGATAGGGCTCTGAGCAACCTGATGTAGTGGAAGGTGTTCCTGTGGAAGGGACATTCCCGGTGGGGGTTGGAACTAGATGATCTCCAAGGTACTTTTTGACACAGCCTATTCTAGAATTCTAACAATTCCATTAAAGTAGTAACTTGAGTAATAATTTAGGGAAAGCACTGAAATTGGAGAAATTCTTATGAATTAATATGTTACAGTCTTGGAGGTGGCTTGCAAGGTGCATCCCAGTGTGTTTATAGGAGTCATGCCCAAGAAGTAGAATAGATATCTGTCTAAATAGTGAAAATTCTTGGTGCAAACTTTTGTTGGAAACAGTGAAATAAAGACACACACAGAAATTAAGATAACTGAGATGTTCAAAACACCTTTGAGGTTTGGAATATATTTTTCAAATATTAAAATTGTTCAAAAATCCAAAAAAATTTATTGTAAATATGCAGTCAGAAAGGTAAAAATAAATTATTTCTGGTACTGGTATCATTTTATACATCAGAAAGTTCATTAAAATCCCATTTGTTTGGTAACATAAACTTCTGTTACTATTTTGACTTCAGTGGCGTTAGATGTTATCACAACAACAATAAAAAATCATAAAAATGAAAAAAATAAAAGGAGAAATGAAACAGATTTTGTTCTCATTCAAAAATAAAAACTTGCTACAAGAATGCTAATGGGTCATGTGTGCTGACAGTCAAAGAAATGTGTCTGGTACATAACCAGCAGCATAGAAATGTTTGAATAATTTATTAGAGGACTTGGCTATTTATTTGAACTTAAGCAGAAGGCTATTATATATTTACTGCAAGACAGATGAAAACGATTAAGAACAGTCTTGTTATTTTTCATCCAGTATGGGTGCTGGGCTTGCTGTCTCATTTTCATGTGCCATAGGTAGCTTGCCTCTGTTTGTGATTCAGCTGTCATAGACTTTGCTGTGACTCTTCCCATTCACTTTGAGGAGTCTTGGACTGAGCTGCTAAACTATATTTTCTTTCATGAATATCAATGGAAGTGGCATGTAAGTGCCAGATTTCGTTTTATTCTTAATGCACCCTGCTGGATAGAGTGCATGCTTTGTTCATTCAATGAGTATGAAATACCAAAACCTGTCAGAGAGATATCAGAGGCAATTATAGCACATTTAGAGTACTATGCTATGAGAAAATAGTTTCAGAATAACTAGTAATTTATTCTATGCAAATTGTTTCAACTACACTGTGCAGAATATATAATTGACAGCAACTGATATCATAACAATATTAGCCAAATTACATTAACTCTAGGTTAACTCTAGGTCTGCTTTATTTTGTTGGAATAAAATGTCACTTTTTGTTTTTAGTAAAAATAGAGCCCTTTGCACATAAGACAGAGTTGTATACTCTGCATAAAGAGGTAAATACAATCTGTGGTTAAGATAGAGAGATAGATATATATTTTTTATCTTTGTGAGTTTTTCCAAGCAATAATTTGCCATTGGTTTTTAAGGTACTGTTCTTATAAATGGGGATCTGTAAGAGAAAAGTAGTGATGGTAAGTATTGGGGTATACTTCCCTCCATGAAAATATCAGAAACAAGACATTCTTTGAAATTTAGCATACATAAATGCTTACGTTGGTATAGTAAAGAAATAATACATTTTAAAGGATCACAGAAATTGAATAACTGATTTTAAATCTCCCTTTGACCATTATTAATGACCTGATAATCTGCTTGTATAGAGTAAGTTAAAAGAGATGTGACCCTTTCTGTTGCATACAAATCAAGCATTACCAAAACAAGCATGCTCATACACTCACATTTAAAATTCAACATATGGAATTAGGCAAAGTGCAAAAAAAGTCACAGAAGAGTCACTTCCAAGAAGCAGAAATAATGTTTATCACAGAGATACATTAAGTGTTCGCACTTTACATTTGAGAGAAAAACCTGAGAAGTGACTTGATTGCAGTTTATAAGTACTTTCAGAGAGAGAAAAAGCCAATTCCTTAAGTACTTTGCCATTTTCCAGGCAGAGAAATATGTAAAAAAAACCCAGAGTCAGAAGCTGGAATGAAACCAAGAAATAGATTTTGAACAGTGAAAGCGATTAAACGCTGAAATAAGCAGTAGTGGATCCTTCACCTCTCTAAGAAACATCACCTGCATTCTGGAAGGTATTAGATGAAAAATAAGCTACCTGATTTCATGCAGCTGTATTTGAGTGATACAAAACAAGCTGGTCAAGAGTATGTGTAACTAGATGATCTTATGGCTGCAACAGTAGTTAGGAATGGGGAGAGAAAAGGAAGAGTTTTAAGTTGCTGTCCTACCATCCAGCAGGCAATAGATTTAGACAATGTAGACAACATTTTTGCCTTCTTCTCTCTAACTGCCTTTACATGTAGCAGAAAAAGAGGGAAGATAACTACTCCAAAAGATAATTTAGACGAAGAATCAGAGAAGGATGCTATGAATTACCCTTTTGTAATTGACTGCCTTTCTATCAATCAGAGAAGATTTACAGATGGATTTGTGTAATACTTCTCCAAATACTTCCTTGGTAAATTAAATTTTGGTACAGAAAGGTCTGTTTCCGAGGGAGAAAAACAACTCATCTTCTCCTGTGAGATAATTCCTTATCTATTTGGGAATCATCTCTGAACTCACACAGGTAAATGTGGTAGGTTATAACACACATTATATCAACTGAATAATTTAAAGAAGTTCTCTGTAGAGATTTGGTATAAAACAGGACCACATATAGATCAAATGGTTTCTAGGCTTTGCAGTAATTGTTAAAAAATAATTTTGTAGTTTCTTTCCTCTAGAACTGTATCTGCAAAGATAGTCTGATTACGTATCTTTTTGCTTGTCAGCCCCATAAAAAAATAGGTTGTCAATGTGGGCAAAGAATAGATTTTAAAGGAAAAAAGTAATCTTGACACTAGTGAGCTGCTAAGAAAATACTGAACAAGAACAGTGTGAAACTCTTCAGAAGACATTAGCTGGCGCATATTTTCTAGTTAAAAGCTTCAGTGCTGAGCTGAGGTACGTCATTCAAAGAGATGGAGTATCCTCACCTACAGAAAAGTAAAGGCAGGATAAAGATTATTGAGCATTTAGCCCAAACTGCTTATGTTTCAATTTGGCCGATATAAATGTCTTTAAAAATAAGAACTGAAACATGCACACCTGAATTTGGAATAAAATAAAGTTTGCATGGAAAAAAAAAGAACATTTAACAAGTATTTTATAAAACTTGTATGCTTTTAGTAAAATAATCTAATGAATGGCTGCAGGGGGAGTAAACACCCTCTTACCGGCAGGCTACAGAACCTCATATTATTCCTAGGACTTTTTGGAGTACTTCGAATCTCAAAGTGTGGGTCATGGAAAGCATGAAAACTCACACAGATTACCAAAAAGACAAAATTAAATAGATTAGTTAATACCTGTATTGAAACTATTTTCTTAGTGTAGAATGGGATGCATTTATTTTTAGGTTTAGTTGTCTCAAAAATAGTAATTATTTTGGTCAAAATCTACAAAAACATCTACACTGTTACTGTTAGTCTGGCTTACTCATGTTGAAAAACTTGTCCTAGTATATGAAGCCACTGAGACTCATTTTATTATTTTTTATTGGATGTACCAATTTCTAGTTCCTAAAAAGTCTAGTATTGTAATTGCATTTAAAAGCAGTTCCACCTCTGGGTAAAGAAATAACTTTCCATTGCGTCAGGAACGTATGTCAGCTTCTAAATCTATGAAAGAGAGATTTCTTCAAGTAGCTTAGAAATAGTAACATAGTAGTGCTATAAATATGCATGCTTATCAACTATATTTCTACTAATAAGGCAGGGAAATATTAAAATTTAAGAGTATCTCACTGAATTTTTCTTAATATATAATTTTTCTGGCTTTATGATGTATATATACTGTGATACAAGTAGCCAAAGAATTTGAGACTGAACAAAAGATACCATATAGATATATATAGCACAGATAAACCATGACAATTCCCAGTTTGCTGATTAGAGAAAAAATCTTGCTTAACTTCAGCCATAATCTCCTCCATTGTTTTTGTCTATCCTAATTATTATTATATTTTTATAAGATGCAAATGAAATGTGATGAAATATTCTAGTTCTTCCTAATATGAAAAACCACTTGAAATAAAGCCAAGTATTAAATATAAATGTTAACCCAATTGGTTTTTTTCAGACCAAAAATCGAACAGGAGACCAATTGTCTTAACTCTGTTTTATTGTAGAACTGGGTCTTCTCAGGCTTTGAAACTGTCTGGACAGTTATAAGCATTTGCTCAAGACATAATAGGTGACATTAAACAACATATTGCATGAATGCAGGGCAGAACTAGAGCTTTTTGTTGACATGAAAATTTATCCCTCCTGTTGACTGTCAAAGCAGGATATAACATAAGCAAACACCACCAACATAAAAAAGTAATGATAACTAGAAACAGAATTAGTTTTCCTATTCAAAATACTGTGGCAGATTTTAGTTATTTACCTTATCCTGTCTTTACCACAGAAACAGATCTCTAGTGGAAAGCAAAATAATGACAAAACACTCAGGGTAGTTATTGACTTCTGATGCTGAAATTTACTTCAAGATAATCTCCCCACTAATGAAATCCTCTCAATGTAATTGTTCCTCTTGAGGAATTTTTAAACATTTCTACTTTTATTGACTTGTTCAAATGGATAACTATTTTGTCTTTCTCTCTTCTACAATAACAATATTGATATTTTAAAAAATAACACAGTCAATCAGCATTCACTGAATTTGTAAGAGAAAAAAGTTGCCTCCTCAGAACAACTTCAGTTTTACTTCTACAGTGCTGTTTTCGCCTAGAATTGATCATAAATTCATAGAGTCTGACTCTATTAATTGTTGTACTGCTACATTGGTTCTGCATACATCACAAGGTTTTGGTAGCAGGGAGGCTACATGGATGGCTTCTGTTGAGAAGATCCCAGAACCTTCTGATATGTCTAAAAGAGACAGTGGCAAAAAATTCCAAGACTGACCTGACACCAGTCAGAGCTGAAGTCATCAGCAATGGTGGTAGCGCCTGTGGGACCAAGTAGTTAAGAAAAGGAAATAAAGATCCTCTTGGGGAACTGTGTCCAGAGGAGAGGAATATAAAAGAGCAACCGTCCTGCAGACACCAGTGAAGATGGAGTGGAAGGAGGTACTTCAGGTGCTCCCCTTCAAGAGGGGCAGAGGTTCCCCTCCAGCTCCTGGACCACGGTGAGGCAGTTTGAAGACCAGCATAGTGAGGGACCCACACGGGAGAAGTCTGCTCTTGAAGCATGGTGCCCTGTGGTAGGGACCAGCACTGAAGCAGTCTGTGAAGTATTGTGGCCTGTGAGAAGAACTCATACTGAAAAAGTACATGGAGGACTATCTATCATGAAAGGGACTCCACTGTGGAGGAGGGGAGGCGTGTGAGGTACCCTACCCATGAAGGAGCAGGAGCAGCAGAAATGTGATGTAGTGACCACGACACCCATTTAATCTCCTTGCACCACTGGAATGGTTTGGGAGTGTAAGGTATAGAAATTTCTGGTGAAGTCAAGCACAGGAAGAAGGGATTTTTAATGTTTGGGTTTTATTTCTCATTATCCTACTGTAAAGTGATTGACAAGAAAGTAATTTTCCCAATTTTTTAGTCTCTTTAGCTCAGGTAATTGTTGAGCAATCTCTGCCTGTACTCAGCTGTGGGAGATGACCATGGAGAAGATGGGCCTGGGAGAGCACGGGGAGCACTGGGAGATGCCCTGGGAGAGCACTGTTATGTAGCTTAGTGTGAGCAATGGAAACAAGCTCCCAGGATTCCCTGTGTTGTTAGGCAAATAGACCTCTTCCCATCATCTGTTGAGCACTCCCCACTTCTAGAAGGTTCTATGTTCTTTGTTTCCCCATTGGTTTGCCCTGAAAGTCCACCCCCTCTCTCTCTGGTTGGCTCCCCCTGCATCTCCCCATTTTTACTCCTCACCTGGACCCTCATCCAATTGGTCTGATTGTACCCTGTCCCCTTCTTCTTCTCCCCAGTTATATACCCTGGTCCTCCCTTGTTGCTTACTCTCCAGCTCTGGTTCCCTTCACCTGCAGATGTATCCCTGCCCTGCACCTCTGTTCCCTCAATAAATCCCAGTGGATTTAACCATCGGGAGAGTCCTCTTGCTTTCTGAAGGACCTTCTATGACGACGTCTGGGCTTAGGTGTCTGGCGGTCTGGAGGAGTTGTAGGCGCAGCCCGAAGCAGAAACGCTCTTGGTGCTGCAGGCACCCTGACAGCATCTGCCCAAGAAAGCTCCCTACCGCGGGACAAGGGGGTCTCCCACACTCAGCCTCTGCCTGTTCTTATCTCAATGCAGGAACCTGTTGTTAAACATTCTCTGTTGTCCAGCTGAGGATAGAAGGGATAAAGCACTTTTGGAGGCAACATGGGAGTCTGGTCAGGTTCAACTTACCTGAAGAATGATGCTTGTTATAAATTCCAATTGGATCTTCTGTAACAATGTAATAAAACAATCAATGTTATTTGCATTGAAGCATCACACATTGGAGATTATTACGTAGCTAGGAAAAAGCAGATTTTGAAACAGACTGAAGAAGTACAAGCCATAGGACACTTTTCCAAGCCTGAAATTAGCATCAGAAGGCTAATTTAAAGCACTAAGTAGTGTTATTTCATTAAATAATAACTTAAAAAAATTTCTTTAGAAGAGTTATAATCCTACAAAGATGACTTTATACATTTTATAGAAGCACTTTGTTTTATTATTATTTGCCTGTAAAGCATATATGCATGTGGTTTATATTGATCATAGCAACATATGCCTGTTTCCACATGGAAAATGATAAGTGGTTGAGAGTCGCCTCATGGGCCAAATGTACCTACATGTCTCTTAACATCTAACTCTTAGGCAGGAAATAAAACCCAATGCAGAATATAAGGTTATAATATATGGTGCCATGTCTGTGGAACTAAAAACTGGGAATGATTTTAAGGAACATTCACAGACAGCATGCCCATTCAGTTTTTATTTTTCTGTGGGTCTTATAATGTGGGTTTTTTTAATTGATTAATCTTTTAATAGAAGGTTTGCAAAAATTGCAGGGATCACTGATTTTCTACTTGAAATTCTTTGCCTATTAAGCATTTTCTTTCTCAATCCATATGGAATATAAAAAAGGAATATTCTCTTATCTTTGTTTCATATAGTAGAATGAAAAAAAAACAACCCATAAATCTAAAAGTTATATGAATGAAAATATGAAATCTTCTTTTATTTCCACTTATCCCACCTAATTACACCTAATGCACACAAACACACACAGAGTCTGACAACACAAGTTTTTCTACTGGAACTGCCAAGCAAGATGGGTAAAAATTTATAGAAAAGCGATGACAGTGTCACCAAAGAGAATTCTACTCTAAGGCGGCATTTTGTTATTTACACATAGGTTCCAATTACCATCACAGCTGGGGATGATCTGCTCCCTTCAGAAGTGACAGCATGAGGCAGCACATCTCCCAGAGCACCCAGAGGTTACATACTTGATAAGGTGACTGTTACCACCCTATTCAAGGGAAAGGAAGAGGACTAAAAAAATAGAAGAAATTTCTGTTGCAAATTTCTGAGTTTGCCAATAAGTGATAAGGCTCTCATTTGTTTGTAAAACTCCTTTTCCTTGAGCATTTTTATGGTTAGGAATGTTATGAATTATTGGCTCAGAGGAGACAAAAAAGCAACCCATTTTTTTTGCTGGATGCATACTGTCCTGGATTTGGAAGTTCGTATACAAGGCACTCTCTTTCCTCCAATTGTTGTGCAGGAATTTTTTGGCCAGCTTAGCAAAAGGTAAAGGCATTGGTATTTGAGCAAGTCTAAATTCAAGTAGATGCTTTATACACACAACTCCCACGCAGCTCTGCTATCACGCTTCAATCCTGTTCTGCAATATCAACTGTCTAGTTTATTTCTAGGCTGCTCCTGAGCCAGGATGCTTGCTAGACTTGCTAAATTGTACAAAATTGTGGGTTTGTGCTGCAGATAAATGAATGTTTTACTGGGATTGCCAAACACATTTTCAATTCTTTGAATATGGTCTACTTTGCACAAATAGAACATTGCTAGTTGGCTGCTACACACCTAATGTGAGAAACTGCTTTACCTTTCCAATAGTTTTATTATTTTAATTTACTTTTGCCATTTCTTCTGACACTGGGTGCAACTGTGCCTGTCTCTAGAATGTTTTTTCCCCTCTTTATTCTTCCTCTTTGTTCTTTAGTCATTTGAGGCATCATGCATGGCTAGTGTTGGGTAGCTTGCTTGTTGAAAATGTAACCTGATTGCAAATGTTGTGAGAAATTCCCGAAAGAAA